>NW_015506902.1:157269-157792 GCF_001515645.1 Sinocyclocheilus grahami
TACGCGGGCACATTCAAACTTGGTTTGTGAGCAAACAGTATCAATTTATTTGTGTGTTTTTTTTACTTCTTCCTATATAATGCGCGCTTAGAGTGAGACAAGTCGCAGCGCGAACTCACTTTTTTGGATTGGATGGTTAAAAGCCACCTCCAGTATTGTATTTTAACAGCCTCTATTTGGCTAACATTTAGTCACTGTGAAATATTAAAGTAAACTGCAGTTAATAATAATATCAAAATTGTTCTCTAAAGATGAAGAAATCTCTTTGCAGTACATTTTAATATTATCAAAATCGCCTGTTGGAACGAAGAAATCTTCCTGCAGTGCGATAAAGATAGATTTGAGCGATGCTCCTCTTATCATCTTTTAAAGGCCTTATTTTGATTGGATCCTAGAGTGAAGTCATTGCGTTTTCCAATGTCATTCAACTACGATCTAACTCCCTTAGGTGTAACCATTAGAGTAGCTATCCAATGCCTTGTTGCCTAATGCAGATTTGATCATAAGAACACTGCGAGCCAGT
>NW_015506902.1:169873-170473 GCF_001515645.1 Sinocyclocheilus grahami
ACACTCTGCCCCGCTGAGGCCAAGCCTCGCACACAAGTCACAGAAACACAAGCAGAGATTGTGGCAAATCAGTGGCTCGTCAACACGCCCATCCGTACCGCCACACTAACCTATGACCAGCACGACACTGCCACTCATGTCAGCCTGCCAAACCAGAGTATGTGGATTCAAGTGCCCAAAGGTGCCATCCTCCACCTCGGTGACCTGGCGCTGTACCACCTTCCAAGTGAAGAGTACCAATCCGAGGTAGAAATGACAGCCTTCTTCAGGGACCACAATCTCACCCTGGAACTTGAATTGGAACTGAGCATTGAGAAAGGGGGGTCCCAGACGATTGACATCACCCCAATCGACACAGCCCTCCAAGCACTGTCCCGGATGCCTGTCCAGAACTCCTTTCCCGTCGCTCGATCCTGGACCTCTGCCGACACGGCACTTTGCCTTGCCACAGCAATCGGGTACACCCTAACACTCAGTCTTGCTTTTGTCCTGTTTAACAGAGTCAACGGGGTGCAAAGGTCCATGAACAGGTGCACAGCTGCCCTTCCTCGAATCTCAAACAGAGCCACCGGAAGAGAGGGACCCAGGCGGAGACAATGC
>NW_015506902.1:171965-183817 GCF_001515645.1 Sinocyclocheilus grahami
TCATCATAAATATTTCCCTTTTTAGAGCTAATAAAAACCCTACACTTCCATGTCTCAGTGCTCAAACCCTGTGTTCACCCTATGTCTGCTTCTTCCCCAGGGTCTAACAAATCCGGCGTACCTCCTCCTCCCGAAATCGTGGAAGAGGAGACCATCTACAGAGTCAATTCACTTCTAGACTCCCGGCGTCGAGGCGGCCGCCTAGAGTATCTCATGGATTGGGAGGGATTTGGCCCCGAAGAGAGATCATGGGTTCGTAGAGATGATCTCTTCCATGATCGTCACCCAGATCGTCCCACTCTCCGGAGCCGGCGGTAAATGCACAGTCACTGCAGTCACACTTCGTCTGGTCTTGAGTTCACTACACTACTCCTTACCTGACTCACTGAACCCGGACTCCATCCTGATACCTTCCTATCTCTGTGCCATCCTCTTCAGCCCGATCCACAAAGGTACCCTTCATCACGTGAGCCCGATCCCTTCCACAGGTCTGTGGACGATGCAGTCAACATGGGACTGCATTATGTTCTGCAACATCTAGACTGACCAGGGACTTATGTGAGGATCCTGTTCGTGGACTTCAGACAACTGTCTATTGCTATATACCTGTACATACAATTGTCGATTTGTATATTTTTATTCCTTATTTACTTGTTCTATTATCTGTGTTTTTTTGTTCTGTCACTGTCATTCTGTTACACTGTGGAAGCTTCTGTCATGAAAACAAATTCCTCGTATGTGTAAACATACCTGGCAATAAAGCTCATTCTGATTCTGATTCTGTTCCACCGTCAATACCACAGCTGAGGTGAATCACGTGACGTGCTCATGGACCTAGTATTACGTAAGTAGAGCTCCGTACGATTGGCCCCTTTTTCACTGTTCTTTAGGTTTTATTTAAAGTTTTCTTAAATAATTCTGGTTTAATAGATGGCATATAGTCGCAAAATACAAGATTTGTTGCCGTCATCCTCCCCCATCAAGAAGAGAAACAAGGCAACGACCGTGAGTGATATAGATGACAAAATGGCGAACACCGTAGCACGCTTTGTGGACATTTTAAGATCCGAATTGACAGTGATGCGGAGTGAATTTGCCTCTCACATGTCAGTCGTCCAGTCACTATGCTCTAAACTCGATCTCCTCACAGGCGAGATGAGAGAACAAAAGAAAAAATAATCGCAGATCACGAAGGGCATTTAGCCGTGGTTGAGCAACAGGTGGTGGATCTACAAGACCGCAACAGGCATAGCAATCTTCGTCTAAACGGTTTACCTGAAGGATCCGAAAAGGATGACCCTGTGGGCTTCTTGAAAAGATCGCTGCCCACCTGGCTCCCTTCACTGGTGGGTAGAGAGACTGAAGTGGAACGAGCACATCGCCTGTATACCAAGACCTCCTCAGATCACATTAATCCACGGGCCTTCCTCTTTAAACTTTTGCAATACATGGACAGGGAGCATGTTCTGTGGGCTGCCAGACTTCATGCTCCGGTAAAAACAAGCGATGGAGCGATGCTGTCTTTTTTCCAGATTTTTCTCCGGCAACTGCAAAGAGAAGAAGCACGTTTGCCCCAATTCGGAAAGAAATGAGAGAATTTAGCATCCAGAACTTCCTCCTTTATCCTGCAAAGCTGAAGGTCATTTCGAAACAAGGGGAACCTAAGATGCTGTATTCCCCTGAGGAAGCAAGACAATTCTTCAGATCTCTTTCTGACACCAACCTCCAGTAAACTACAGATGGTCATTTGCCTCTATATTTGAAGAAGGGATGTTCTAACCGGATAGGTGACTGTTCTTTCACTTTTCTTTAATTCTATATTACTAGTATTAGAAGTTTAGATTGTGCATATCACTACTCAAATATTATTGTACTGAGAGCTATGTTTTCCTGTCATCTGGTAAACCATTTCAATTTATTCATTATTTCTTTTTTTCAAGCTAAATCGTTATTTCTTTAACTTTTTCCCCTTTCTTTTTATGTATTCATTTATTATTTTTTATTTATCTATCCATTTACTTTTATTCCTTTTTTTCTCACTTGTTGACCATTAATATGTTGTCATGGGTCCAGTGCTGGTGCTCTGGGTTTGTGCAGGTCTCTGTTGACGCCACTGATCTTGCTAGGGGGGGGATGACAGATCAAAGTTTGCTCTTAATTTGATCTGTCATAGTTCTAGTGAATATGGTTTTGTTCCTCTGAAAAGTATGGGGTGTTTTGATGGTAGACTCAATTTGTTTCTTGTTCTAAGTTGTACTTTAGATTATTATGCATCATTCTGATACCTATGACTGATCTTCATATTTTAAGTTGCAATATTAATGGCCCTCACAAACGCACAAGATTTTTGGATTTTTGGAAGAAAGATTGATATAACTTTAGTTCAAGAATCCCATTTGAAAGAGGAGGATGTACGCAGGTGCAACAATAAGTTTTACGAAGTGATATCTTATTAAGCTACAGATATTAAAACAAAGGGGGTCTTGATATTGGTGCGGAGGACTTTAAATATCACTATCTTGGATAAAGGCTGTGATTCAGATGGTAGAATTACTCACATAAGAACAGTATTGGAGAATAGGAATATTGTATTTCTTTCAGTTTATGCTCCTTGCACTGCAGATCCTAATTTTTTTCTCTCTACTCTCAGCTTATCTTTTGACATTTCCTGGCTTTGAAATTATAATGGGTGCAGACATGAATTCTGTAATGTCCCACAGTTTAGATAGATCTGGAGCAAATTAATCTCATTCTCAGGCTCTTTGCTCTGATAAATTTCGACAATGTATAACCTCATCCTCACTAATAGGTATGTGGTGATTATTAAATCCTACTGCTAGATCATATACTTTCTTTTCTTCCAGACATAATTGATTATATTTTTATTTCTACTTCCTTATCTGTGGCTGTTCAGAATGCCAATATTTCCTCGTTATCTTTATCTGATCATAGCACTAATTGGAGCAGACTATGTTTTGTCCCTCAACCATCTCGAGCCTCTAGATGGCAATTTAATTCCAAGCTGATCCAGGATGAAAACATTTGCAGCCAATTTAGAAATAGGTTTGTTTAATTTATTGAAATTAATCGAGGTTCAGTGAATGATCCACAAACACTCTGGAATGCAGTTAAAGAATTTATAAGAAATAATGCAATCTCATATGCTTGTTTCCTACAAAAGAAATCGCCACAAAAAGATAGCGGAGCTGAAATCACAGCTTCAGGACTTAGAGCAAGCCAATCAGCCTTCCTTTTCAGATGATGCACTCACTAAAATCATGGTAGTTAGGGCTGAACTTAATTCATTATGGAGATCAAGGGCAGAATTTATTATTCAAAGATATAGGCAGAATTACTATTTCCAAGGGAGTAGATCAAGTCACCTGCTGGCTTTGAGACTATGCAACAATGAAACATTTGCTAACATAGCTGCTGCAAAATCTGCATCTGGGGACACTTCTTTTTGAATGTTTAGTTAACCCTTCAACAGAAATGTTTGTTTCTTGCTTCTTTTGTTACTGTGTCAACTTTTTTGGCTTCTTTGCAAACATGTACTTGTATATTTATTAATTTTATTCTAGTAGTACTATGGTTTATTTTATTATTATTATTATTATTATTATTATTATTATTATATATTTTTTGAAGTCTACCAGGGGTGGGATGGGATAAGTCCTGTATAGCTGATACTAGTTTTGTACTTTTTAAATTTCTGTAAAAACTCAATAAAACAGTAGTTGACAGAAGACACTGTAACCCCCAACTGCTCTCCTTGCGCTGCAACAAAAATGGCTGCCCACTGCTCTTAGTGTGTGTGTTTGTGTTTGCACTTGGATGGGTGAAATGCAGGGCACACATTCTGAGTATGGGATACCATACTTGGCCACACATTACGTCCCTTTTCACTTAAAAAAAAACAGAGGAGAGAGACGTGACTGAACAGCCTTTGCGTTTGAAAAACAAAGAAATAAGATCAGTGTCAGGGAGGCTCCAAATGATCGCCTGCTGATTGGTTTCACTTGATTCAATGATTCAATCAATGGTCTCTGAACTTGGCCACTCACATAAAGCAATCACATTGGGATCGCACAAAAGACATTCACGGCAACTGATAAAGTTAGGAAAGGGTGATGAAGGGTGACCTTGATGTGGAGATTCATACACTGAGGCAATCTACAAGAATGGTCAAAGCAATCGTGTACAGCAAAATACTAAACATGTCGCATCAGCCTGTCAACACTCATGTTTTGTTCTGAAGAAGCCGGCTGAATAATATAATCTAGAAGGCAGGCTCTGGACCCTCTGGAGGTTATTGTAGAAATATGATTTCAAAATTGTTGACCATCATGGAGAACACATCCAAACACTCTCCTAGAGATAGAACTAATTTAATAATAAACAAATCAGTAATACATTAATATACACATTACCTGCAAGGGTCAATAAATAGAGTATTAGTGTAAGCGAGATTAGCGGCAACCACGCTGGCGATGCTAGCGGGCTATATGCTAATAGCGGACTCGGAAGTCAAAAATAGAACTAGTGCTAACAAAGCGCTCTGATTGTTTTTGTTGTAGAATACGATAGGGGATATATTCACACGTTATAAAACTGAAAAAGGATGGTGTATAAAATTGATTTTAAGATAAAAATTAGACGACAAAGAATTAACTTGACGGAGCTCAAACTCAAACCACACGGCAGCAACAAACAGGAAGTGACGGAAGTCGCAGCTGTTAAAGCATATTTAACAGCTGAGAGAGAAAACTAAATCAGGACCACCAGATGTAGACAAACAAACACTGATTTGTTTTGGAGTTTATGTATTTATACTCCCATTTCTGTTCCTCCATTAAACCTCACAGGAAGGAAAAGGGTGCCACCTGCTGGAAAATTCGCAAAATGTCGCAAAATGTAGTTTGATTATATCATGCATTGATTACGGTACCATATGTATGACGTTGTCACGTCCTATTTGGATTAGTGTCAATCCTTTCTCTTCCATGCGCTTTTTAATACAGCCAAATTACGAATATTTAAAGCTGTTCTCATTCACATATTTTCTGTTTCTGTTGTAAAAGCCCATGAGATATCACTTCCAAGCTGATTTATAACTTTGTCATTTTCTGACAAAATCACTGTACACATATCATAAAGACAACATCTTTGCTGTGATTTTGGTTACATTTGCATGTAAATGATCACTCAGAAAGAAAGCCAGTAGCGACAGAATGGGCCTCATTTACAAAACGAACGTACGAGAGAAAATTGGGCATACGGTCATCTCAACGCAAAACTTGGAATTTATCAATATGGACGTGAGCGGTGGCTACGATCAAATCTCACGTCTGGTCTCAGCTCGTGTACGCAAGTTTTTGAGTTAGGCTACCTGAACTTGCGCACAGCATAGTAAATACGGTGGAGATTGACAGCATTTTGTTCATTTTTATATTCCTGACCGTCAAACGAAGCTCATTAGTCGTCGTTAACCAGTAAGATTAGAATGTCTTCTTTTTGTTGTTGTTTTGTACAGGGCTTTATCTTTATATGTGCGAATAGCAGCTTAAACAAGACCGTGAGGATTCAATCGTCGCATCGTTGCATCTGCAGCGCTTCTGTGAAAGGAGGAAAACTGAACTTAAGTCTATAAAAGGAATAAAATCAATAGGATCACACAAAATATATAATAGGCTATAATATAACTAAAAGATTAACAAAAGAAAAAAAAAACACTGTGCAACAAGTATAGGATACGCTCATTTTTGTGACACTATTAATGCATTTAAAATAAACAGTGTTACTTTTATGTTTGGTTGACTGCATTTTAGTTTGATGATGAATGGCTGAAATGGCAGGCAACTCTAGAACTAATGTTGTTGTGTGTGTGTGTGAGGCGCCTGTGCGATCAGATGGATTAAATCAAATAAAGATATAAAGAAAATAAATTTAAATACTGGTAAATATTAACAGCCTATTTAGATCCCCTCACTCTACAACAAATATTTTAAATTTTACGGTATTCAGAACAGAACAAGAATGAAAAATAAGTAGTTATAAAATTATATATTAAACTGTAAAATAAAACACAAATTAGGCTATAGTGGCATTCATTATAAACAGCATACAAATGTCAAGCAAAACTGAAACGGCATTGGGCTCACGAGCCTGCCTCATGCCACAAGAATCCAAATGTATCCATCTTTGCCATATTTGTAACATTTGTTTGCATAACTATTATTCATTATGTAGCCTAAACATGGCTTTATACTTCACTCATGTTCTAATATCCGTGTAAAATCCTTCACATGTGCAAAAATGTTTGTTTGGGCGCTGCACGCTGATTTTACAGCGGACCTTTTAATATACATATAAATTACATATATTAATGTAGCCTAATTGTTTGCAATTAGGCCTACAAGGTTAACGGGTGTTTTTGGAGTAAGATCAATTTCTCTTTCACGAGATTACTTCCTCTTTTTGGCCGGGTTTCGTTTCTCTGTGTCGTAAACTCTAGGGGTGAGGCTTCTAAACCAGGGTGTTTTCAGGAGCGTGATATTCAAATGACGATTGTTTTCTGCCGCCACATTTATCAACATACGATCATTCGTACGATGAGATTGGCAGCATACGAATGTTTCATGAATCACACGTGAACTCTGTCGTAAGTTGATTTGTGCGCACAGATCTGCGCTCGTTTCTACGTTAGATTGATAAATGAGGCCCAATGTCTTTACTAAGTTTTTCTCTCACACAGCCAGGTGCGGACTGGGAAAACATTTCAGAAGGAAATCAGGAAATCTCACACTCATCCAGGCCATCCCATACACCCGCAACAAAATCTAAAACACGGACAACCCTATTTTTTGTAGGGCCATCACATAAAAAAGGTTTAAATCCTTAGGCTGGGGACATGCTAAATAATTAAAAGTTGAACTGCGCCTTCACTTCCATCTTCCTTTTCAGTCTCTTTATTTTGCCCTGATATCTCTCTGTCTCTCACATGACTTTAATACTCAAGATTTAACTAAACTAAACTAAAACTAAATTGTCTAAATGTCAAAATTAGTACAATAATTCAATGTAATGAATCATTACAATATCGTTATAGAAAAATCCTAATACTGAACATAAGTCATTTTTTCCCTTACAAAAATTAACCATGTAAATTATAGTAAAAGTACAGTAACCATTTTTTTTTTTTTTGCAAATGGATTACCATTTGTATTTAGTTTTACTACGAATTCCATAGTTAAACTATGGTTAGTGGAGCAAATAAATTTGAAAAATATATTACATATTACTCAATAAATCTGTATGCATTAAACTATTTAATTTACAAGTGTCATGTTTGTGATTTTTATTCTAATCTACAGAATAGGCAACATTAAAGATTTATCACACCTGTGGGTATTATGAATGTGAATTTGACAACTTTTTTTCATTATATTTAGATATCTATTTTCTAATGCTTTATATTAACATTAAACAGTTATACAAGATGATAAATAGTTCCTAAACAGTGTTAATTTCCAGAGTATTATTTTGTATTACCACAATGGCCTGTATATAAAACATATTTGCTTGTTAAATCACATAATTTTTATAATTCCTATTTGTGCAGCTTATTTAAAAAGTTATTGCAAAGTTTTTATATTTAAAGAATCTGCCACTGACGATTCAAACGCGAGTATTTTGAGCAGTGTAGAGTAGCACTTGTTGTTTGTCATTTCTCCGATCACAAATGCAGACATGGTTTTATGTTTACGCGGCACGATGCAACACGTAAAAAGACAGTATAAGTCATTATAATCCGTAATTATGTCCCCACTGGATGCAACAAATGCCTGGTTTATAATGGGTTTTAATGTTTATGTCTCGTCGCTCCGGCCGGACAAGGCATCACAGTATGGTAGGGGCGTAACATTTCCGTCACACGCTTGAGGTATTCGGCCAATCACTACGCACTGGATAGCTGGCCAATCACAGCACACCTCGCTTTTCAGACCGATGAGCTTTGTAAAAAATCAACGCGATTCAGAAAGGCGGGGCATAGAGGAGAAACAATAATGTACAGTATGTGGAAAATAATGTGTTTTTTTAACCTTAAACCGCATAAACACATTTCATTACACCAAATACAGAAAATAATGTTATTTTTAGCAGCATCATATGACCCCTTTAAGGTACATGTATAATGGTCAGTTTAACAGATATTTTGTGGTGCTAAAATGAATATAAATAAAGTTATAAGGAAAACCAGCAGCATAAGACTTTCGTTTTTTTAAATTCACAATTATACACATTTATGGATCGTGACAAAAAACTGCAGGATATTTTGCGGAGAACTTTTAACATAAAGTCCAATATGGTGTTGTCTATGCAAAAATGCATTTAAAAAGTAGTGCCCAGGCATGGGAATGAAAATCACTTTCTAGCCACTTTTTCCTAGTTCACCTTATGGCCTAAAAGGAAGGCCACCTCCTTACCTCCTCATCGCCCCTATGACTGCACCATTGAGCTACTCCCAGGAAACTGTCCCCCCAGAGGTCATATATTCTCTTTGTCTCCCCCCGAACTAACTGCTATGGACAAATACATTAACGAAGCCCTTGTGGCAGGTATCATCCAACCATCCACTTCCCCTGCTGAAGCTGGATTCTTTTTCATTGGGAAGAAGGATGGTGGACTTTGGCCATGTATTGATTACAGGGGCATTAATAAGATAACTATTCGAAACCGCTATCCCTTGCCGCTAATGGCAACTGCCTTCGAAATCCTGCAAGAAGCCTCCATCTTCACTAAGCTCGACTTGTGCAATGCCTACCATCTCGTGTGCATCAGACAAGGAGATGAATGGAAAACCACCTTCAACACGCTCACTGGGCACTTTGAATATTTAGTTATGCCCTTCGGTCTCACTAATGCTCCTGCAGTATTTCAAGCTCTCATCAATGATGTTCTCAGAGACATGCTCAACCAATGTGTGTTTGTCTACTTAGATGATATCCTCATCTTCTCGAGTTCTCTCCAAGAGCATGTAAAACACGTCAGTAAAGTTCTCAGACACCTTCTTGATAACCATCTTTATGTTAAACCTGAGAAATGTGAGTTTCATGTGACCAAAGTTCAGTTTCTGGGGTTCATCATCAAGCCTGGCCAGATACAAATGGACCCTCAAAAGGTTCAAGCAGTTGTGGATTGGCCCTCCCCCTCGTCGGTAAAAGAGGTACAGCGTTTCCTTGGCTTTACCAATCTTTATCACAAGTTCATCCTGAACTTCAGTACTGTGGTGGCTCCTTTATCTGCCCTCACCAAGGGGAACACAACCAGCTTTTATTGGGGACCTAAAGCAGAGTTGGCTTTCAGCAAACTAAAAAGCCGTTTCACCTCTGCACCTATTCTCATTCTCCCTAACCCAGATAAACCCTTCATCGTGGAGGTCGATGCTTTGGACGAAGGGGTTGGAGCTGTGCTATCCCAAAGGGGGGAGGACAACAAGCTGCATCCATGTGTAATCCTTTCCCACTGCCTTACACCGACTGAGAGGAACTATAATGTAGGGGATTGCGAATTACTGGCAGTTAAGCCTGTGCTTGAAGAGTGGAGGCATTGGCTTGAGGGGGCCAAACACCCATTCTCAAGTACTCACAGACCGCAAAAATCTGGAATATATTCAGCAAGCAAAGCGACTCAAACCCCGCCAGGCACATTGGTCCTTATTCTTCAACCGATTCCAGTTTATCTTATCCTACTGCCCCGGCTCTAAGAACCTAAAACCTGATGCTTTGTCCCGAGTATATGTTAACACTCCTCAGGAAGATTCTATTGCATCAATTATCCCCAGTTCCAAGATAATAGCTCCTCTCAGGTGAAATCTGGAAAATACGGTAAAACAAGCCCAAGCCCGAGTACCTGACCCAGGAGGGGGGCCAACCCACTGTCTGTTTGTCCCAAAAGCTGTTCGCTCCCAAATCCTCCAGTGGGGACACTCCTCTCGTCTCACTTGTCATCCTGGTACTTCTCGCACTCTTGAGTTCCTCCAAAGACGATTTTGGTGGCCAGCTATCAAGGAGGATGTGACAACATTTGTAAACTTATGTCCCACGTGCAACCAAAGTAAAGTCTCTCACTGTTCTCCTCAGGGGCTATTGCACCCTCTCTCCATACCTCATAGACCTTGGTCTCATCTTTCCATGGATTTTATAACTGGACTTCCGCTATCAACACCACTATCATTATCATAGTTGATAGATTCTCCAAGGCTGCCCGATTTATTCCTCTGCCCAAACTACCCACCGTTAAAGAAACTGCTGAATCAGTTATAAACCATGTCTTTCGAGTCATCTCTGATAGAGGACCCCAATTTTACTCCCGAATTTTCTGGTGGGCATTTTGTCAATCTCTGGGGGCTACAGTGAGTCTATCTTCTGGGTTCCACCCGGAGTCCAATGGGCAAACAGAGAGGCTTAACCAAGATCTTGAGACTACACTGAGGTGTATGGCAGCTAACAACCCATCCTCTTGGTCTTTCTTCATCATGTGGGCAGAATACGCGCACACAATACCCTTCGCTCCTCTGCTACAGGCATGTCCCCTTTCGAGTGCCAGTTCGGGTACACCCCTCCACTATTCCCTGAGCAAGAAGTGGAGGTTGCAGTTCCCTCTGCTCAGCAGTTCATTAAATGCCGCCGCCAGACATTGAAAATGCCCGACTCGAGCTCCTTAAAGTCTCTCAGCAGTACCAGCACCAGGCTAATCGCAGACGCAGACCTGCCTCCACTGCCCCGGCTCTAAGAACCTAAAACCTGATGCTTTGTCCCGAGTATATGTTAACACTCCTCAGGAAGATTCTATTGCATCAATTATCCCCAGTTCCAAGATAATAGCTCCTCTCAGGTGAAATCTGGAAAATACGGTAAAACAAGCCCAAGCCCGAGTACCTGACCCAGGAGGGGGGCCAACCCACTGTCTGTTTGTCCCAAAAGCTGTTCGCTCCCAAATCCTCCAGTGGGGACACTCCTCTCGTCTCACTTGTCATCCTGGTACTTCTCGCACTCTTGAGTTCCTCCAAAGACGATTTTGGTGGCCAGCTATCAAGGAGGATGTGACAACATTTGTAAACTTATGTCCCACGTGCAACCAAAGTAAAGTCTCTCACTGTTCTCCTCAGGGGCTATTGCACCCTCTCTCCATACCTCATAGACCTTGGTCTCATCTTTCCATGGATTTTATAACTGGACTTCCGCTATCAACACCACTATCATTATCATAGTTGATAGATTCTCCAAGGCTGCCCGATTTATTCCTCTGCCCAAACTACCCACCGTTAAAGAAACTGCTGAATCAGTTATAAACCATGTCTTTCGAGTCATCTCTGATAGAGGACCCCAATTTTACTCCCGAATTTTCTGGTGGGCATTTTGTCAATCTCTGGGGGCTACAGTGAGTCTATCTTCTGGGTTCCACCCGGAGTCCAATGGGCAAACAGAGAGGCTTAACCAAGATCTTGAGACTACACTGAGGTGTATGGCAGCTAACAACCCATCCTCTTGGTCTTTCTTCATCATGTGGGCAGAATACGCGCACACAATACCCTTCGCTCCTCTGCTACAGGCATGTCCCCTTTCGAGTGCCAGTTCGGGTACACCCCTCCACTATT
Organism: Sinocyclocheilus grahami; assembly: GCF_001515645.1. NCBI lineage: Eukaryota > Metazoa > Chordata > Actinopteri > Cypriniformes > Cyprinidae > Sinocyclocheilus > Sinocyclocheilus grahami. The sequence goes on from NW_015506902.1 coordinate 183,625, forward strand.
CCCTGAGCAAGAAGTGGAGGTTGCAGTTCCCTCTGCTCAGCAGTTCATTAAATGCCGCCGCCAGACATTGAAAATGCCCGACTCGAGCTCCTTAAAGTCTCTCAGCAGTACCAGCACCAGGCTAATCGCAGACGCAGACCTGCCTCCACTCTGCGCCCTGGCCAAAGAGTCTGGCTCTCCACTAAGAACATTC
>NW_015506902.1:184085-194360 GCF_001515645.1 Sinocyclocheilus grahami
TCTCAGCAGTACCAGTACCAGGCTAATCGCAGACGCAGACCTGCCCCCACTCTGCGCCCTGGCCAAAGAGTCTGGCTCTCCACTAAGAACATTCCCTTGCGGGTGGAGTCCCGTAAACTTTCCCAGAGCTTCATCGGCCCCTTCAAGATTGCCAGGAAAGTTAGCCCAGTTACTTAGCGTTTATACTTGCCTAAGTCTTTAAAGATAAATCCCACTTTTCATGTCTCCCTGTTAAAACCTGTTTTGTCTTCTCCTTTTCTTGCGACAGGTAAACCTCCCCCTCCTCGCTTTTGCTTTGTAATGTTTTATTTTGGCCACTAGAGGTCCCTATGGTACTCTCATGTCAATCTTGTGCCTCTTGTAATCAGTGCTATTGTTTTCACATGTGCCTCGTTCTGGGCTGTACATTTAAGCTGATCACTTCACTGTATCTTTGCTTGGTTATTGTTGTTCCTAAACCAGTTGCTGCCGTAAGTCTGCTCTAGTTCTAAGAGCTATACTTTGAAAGCCTTTTTGGATTGTTTTCCTGTGTTTATTTTTGCTGTTTTTGGTGTCTTTTTCCTGAGTTTTTGTTTTGGAGATTATTTTTTCTCCTTTCGGATTCTTTTTTGGACTGAAGATTTTTATGTTTTGTGGCTTTCATTAAGAAAATTATTTTTGTTCCCTTTTTGCTGTTTTTGTTAAATAAACTTTTCTGAGTCTTCTGTTTAGAAGGCTCAGTGGTGGAAATTAAGACTCTTGTGCCAGAGACCCAAGTTCCAGCCCCGGCTCTGACAACATTAGGCTACTAAAAAGGTCAGTTTAATCTTGCAAAAACTACAGTTAATAAAAAATCTGACTACACTGCACAATTAATCTCTTACACTGCATCTTTGTTGTTTATGATGAATTCAGTGTTTGCACGTACACTGCTTTTATTATTATTGCAGCTTAGATGTTCAAATAGCTGCAGTACTCCGACTTTGCCACAAGGAAAAGTGCGTATGCCTGCTCAGACCCTGATGTGGCGGTAAGGACTTTTCCATGTCAAAGACCATTTTTATAAATATGAAAGTTACCGTGGATTTTAGCATACGCACACTCTATGATCAAATCTGTGCATATGCACATTTTATAAATGAGGCCTCTAGTGTGAGGAATGTGAAAGATGTTGTCTGTGGAAAACTGTGGAACCACAGCTGAAAACTGAGCTCTGCTGGTGAGCATTTGCACTAGCACCCCTATGGAACCCATCTCCATGGATTTCCTAGTCTTAGAAAAATCTAATTTAGGAATTGAGTACATCCTGGGTGTCACTTTTCTTATTAAAAGACCAGAAGGCTGTCACTGTGGCAAAGGTGCTGTGGAAGAGTTTTCTTCATCACTTTGGACCAGGTCTGCAATTTTGAGAGCATAGTGGTGAAGGAGCTTTGCAAGCTGACTGGAATCACAAGGACAAATACCAGCCCCTAATAAAATAAGAATACATATGATAAAGATACGTATGATAAAAATACATATGACAAATGGTAAAGCTTAGCTTAATTGCAAATTGGTCAATACTGGTTGCTGATATGTTTTGTTTTTTTAAGCAAATTTATTTGTTGGTTATTTGCTCTATAACCATCAAACTGGCCTTAAACAAAAATATCTGTTGACATTTGAAATCATGTATAATTTCAGGATTTAAAGCAAAAACAGAATGGTCTGACTAATCTACTGTATAATAGAATCATTATATGTGACGCAAATTCACTCTCTGACAGCAGGTGGTGCTTATGGAACAGCCATGATATAGCATTTCCTTGGTTACTGCTGTAAAAAAAGCAGAACTGCACTTATAAATACTACTTTATACGGAGCTAAAAGAAAAAAATGGCATTGCAATCTAAACTTTTCTCAAGACAGTCAGTTCCCTTCAGTTATATTAATATAACCCCACACCCCCAATTCAGTATTTATATTTTCTTCCTATATTGCGACCATCATGAACAGTGAGCTGCTCTGCCTGCTATTTTATCCTCTTTGCGCTCGTCTTCAGAGTCTCTGGCCTCTTTTAGCGTCCTGTTTACAAACTCAGGCGTGATGCATTTTTCTTTATCACTGTCCCAGTAGATTCCGAAAATAACAGACAGACGAGTACAAAAATAGAGAAATGTCATGTATTTTTGTACTTATTTTACTGTTATTTTAGGGATCTACTGGGACAATGATAAAGATCTACCACTTGATCGCGATTGACGGGTTGGCAACCACTGATCTAAACCAACAACATGTATGTTAGACTCTGTACCATCTAAGCTACTAAAAGAATTGCTTCCAGAAACCATATATCCTCTTCTGAATATTAATTATTCATCACTGTAATTAGGATATGTCCCAAAAACCTTCATTGTTATTAAGCCTCTCATTAAAAAACACAGCTTGAGCCTGGATAATTACTTAATTACAGACAGATCTCAAGTCTTGCTATTTTATTAAACATAAAAAGGTAGTCTCCTCACAACTATGTTCTTTCTTATCTGTGTATCTGTGAGGATTTCCAATCAGGATTTAGGCCATGTCCAGGCCTCCTTGGAGGAAGGAGGGCATATATCTGATGCCACAACTCCGAGGGTCCTTTCCCTGGGAAGAACACCAATTCACGAAAATGTGCCACTTCAGGTCATACAACTTCCTTCTTAGAGGGGGCTCTGGTAATGGTATTCACCACTCCTGGTCACGTCTTGAGTCTGTGCTGGCTTCACAGTAAGAGATGGTGGGCAATTTGTGACACGCGACGGGGACGAACACCACCCGATGGTTGATGTATGCAACTGTTGCTGTCTTGTCCATCTGGACACACACGTGCTTGCCGTTGATCAATGGTCGAAACCTCCTCAAGGCCAGAAGCACCATCAGCAACTCTAGGCAACTGATATGCCAATGCAGCCGAGAGGCCTGTCCAGACCCCTGAGTCCGCACGCTGGTTGCCTGTCTTGGAAGCATCTGTTGTAACAACAATGCATCTAGACTCGTGTTCTAATGTCCTCCCAAGGGCTGAAGGTATGGCGACACAGTGGTGTGATGATCACACGGTGTGTGCCGTGGCGCCATACCCATCTCGGAACTCGGGTATGAAGCCAGTGCTGAAGCGGTCTCATATGTATCAGCCCCAGCGGCGTAACCACGGCTGAGGACGCCATATGCCCCAGGAGCCTCTGAAAGTATTTGACAGGGGCCGCTGTCTTGGCACGATCCTGCGAGAGAAGTGCCGTCATCATAACCAAGCCAGGATTTTAATATGGCCTAAAATATCCAGGTTTAGGCTGTTTGCACTGTGCAGGTCGATCGTTGTGTGACATTCATGAGAGCTATAGAGAGCAGAGCAGACGGCACCTCATGCTTTTGAATCGCTCTCGCACCTACTTTGGTGTCTTTTTTGATTGGTGCGCAGCGACTCTTTAAGTCAAACGAACGAACAAACACGTGCGCATATTTGCATCGCTTTGATCATTCCCTGTAGATCTCACCTTCTCACACGCAGCCCCACGATTGGTCGATTATGTACAATACCTGCATGTTATTGGTCAAATTGCTTTGGATGTTTTAGGAAATATTATGGTCCTGGCCAGGACGTGTCCTGTATGAACGGTGCATATGGCCACCCTACTTGTACTTATATGCCTGCCCTTCGAAGGCAAACCATAGAAACGACCTGTGCCTTGGGAGGATTGAAACATGAAAGTACGCATCCATCAGGTCTATTGCCGCAAGCCAATCATGATCTCTGACACATGTTAGTATGTATTTGAGGGTTAACATTCTGAATGGAAGCTTGTGAAGGGTCCGGTTCAGAACCCTCAAATCCAGGATTGGTCTGAGCCCCCCACCCTTCTTGGGTACAATGAAGTAAGGGCCGAAAAACCCCTTCTTCATTTCTGCCAGGGGGGCAGGCTCGATCGCACCCTTCATCAAAAGGGTTGTGACCTCCGCTCGAAGAACTGCAGCATTTTCACCTCGTACTGACGTAAAAAGAATGCCCCTGAACTTGGGCGGGTGCCTGGCAAACTGAATTGCATAGCCGAGCCGAATGGTTCTGAGAAGCCAGCGGGAAGGATTGGAGAGGCTTATCCAAGCGTCCAGATACCTTGCCAGTGGTCTCAAGGGAACCAAATTCGACGTACATCGGGCAGGGTTCCTGCGGCTGAGCGGAGCAATAGACACTGTGGTAGGAGGTGAAACTTCCTGTGAAACGCACAGCATCTTGTCCACGGGGTTTGTCACATGTGCCACCGACAGATGTGGGAACATGAGTTCGACCGCATGCGTCATGTTGGTTGGGTGACGGACCCGTTGCATCTGAACGTAAGGAGACAGAGTGTCTGTGTCCGAACAGGCTCTGATGCATGGTATCAGTGTCCGGCCATCACAAATGCGAGGGCCAGAACCAGAGAAGAAGGAAATTGCTCTTATATTGACCAGGTGGTGGCAGACAGCCGTAGTGGAGTCGAATCCACCTCCCATCGCCCCATTGGAAGTGGATCGAGGCTGACCAGATGGTCCCTCCTCCCTGGGTCATGTATCTCAGGAACACTTTGAAGCCTTACGAGGGTGTCGACCTGGCGGTGCCACCTTCCTGCGAGTGGTGGGCCGTTGGTCAGGCTTGACTGCAGGCCTAGGCTGTTGTGGGGCTTCAGCAGTTCTTGCAGGGGGCTGTCCCCGGTGACGAGCAGATGAGGGCTGCTGACTCGGGGGTACAGGACCGGGGCCTGATCCACACCAAGGCAGGATGTGTTTAATGGCCTCTGTCAGCTTCTTCCGTGGAGAATTGCTAACCATGGCAAATTATTCCACGGTGTTGCCAAAGATACCAACCTGTGAAAGGGGGGCGTCAAGAAAACGTACAACCCTCGTGCAGCTCTTTCAACGCCTTGTCCTGGTAGACCTGCAGGATGGCCATGGCGTGCAGGGCGGACACAGCTTGTCCAGAAGCCGTATAAGCCTTTGCCACAAGGGACAAAGGGAACAGGCCCTGGACTGGGAGTTTTCAGGTAGCCCCGCCAGGTGGCGGCGTTTTGCGGGCAAAGATACAGCTCAATCGCTCTCTCCAACTGAGGCACCTCCGTGTACCCCCTCGCTGGACCTCCGTTGAAAGCGTTGAGGACAGAGGAGCCAGTGTACCTTGATCTGGCCGAAAAAAGGACCTTCCAGAGAAGCCAGCGGGAAGGATTGGAGAGGCTTATCCAAGCGTCCAGATACCTTGCCAGTGGTCTCAAGGGAACCAAATTCGACGTACATCGGGCAGGGTTCCTGCGGCTGAGCGGAGCAATAGACACTGTGGTAGGAGGTGAAACTTCCTGTGAAACGCACAGCATCTTGTCCACGGGGTTTGTCACATGTGCCACCGACAGATGTGGGAACATGAGTTCGACCGCATGCGTCATGTTGGTTGGGTGACGGACCCGTTGCATCTGAACGTAAGGAGACAGAGTGTCTGTGTCCGAACAGGCTCTGATGCATGGTATCAGTGTCCGGCCATCACAAATGCGAGGGCCAGAACCAGAGAAGAAGGAAATTGCTCTTATATTGACCAGGTGGTGGCAGACAGCCGTAGTGGAGTCGAATCCACCTCCCATCGCCCCATTGGAAGTGGATCGAGGCTGACCAGATGGTCCCTCCTCCCTGGGTCATGTATCTCAGGAACACTTTGAAGCCTTACGAGGGTGTCGACCTGGCGGTGCCACCTTCCTGCGAGTGGTGGGCCGTTGGTCAGGCTTGACTGCAGGCCTAGGCTGTTGTGGGGCTTCAGCAGTTCTTGCAGGGGGCTGTCCCCGGTGACGAGCAGATGAGGGCTGCTGACTCGGGGGTACAGGACCGGGGCCTGATCCACACCAAGGCAGGATGTGTTTAATGGCCTCTGTCAGCTTCTTCCGTGGAGAATTGCTAACCATGGCAAATTATTCCACGGTGTTGCCAAAGATACCAACCTGTGAAAGGGGGGCGTCAAGAAAACGTACAACCCTCGTGCAGCTCTTTCAACGCCTTGTCCTGGTAGACCTGCAGGATGGCCATGGCGTGCAGGGCGGACACAGCTTGTCCAGAAGCCGTATAAGCCTTTGCCACAAGGGACAAAGGGAACAGGCCCTGGACTGGGAGTTTTCAGGTAGCCCCGCCAGGTGGCGGCGTTTTGCGGGCAAAGATACAGCTCAATCGCTCTCTCCAACTGAGGCACCTCCGTGTACCCCCTCGCTGGACCTCCGTTGAAAGCGTTGAGGACAGAGGAGCCAGTGTACCTTGATCTGGCCGAAAAAAGGACCTTCCACGATTTCGTCAGCTCCTCGTGCACTTCCGGGAAGAAAGGCACCGGGGCCGCGTGCGGCTTAGTGTCGTGCTCAGTGGCCAGAAACCAATCGTCCAGCCGCAAAAGCTCAGGGCAGGGTGGAGGAGACCACTCCAGCCCGATGCTCTTGGCTACTCAGGCAAGCACGGCCGCCATCTCAGCATTAGCCTCAGACTGAGATTCAGCCCCCGTGGGTGCTGGTTCAGCCATGTCATCAGCTTCTGGTGGCTCAAGCCCACCCTCTGATGCTGCAATTGATAGCTCATCCTGATCACAAGCTCCAAATGAGAGATTGAACTCACCCAAGGATGAGCTTTCAAACGCATCCGGAAGCTCAACCGGCAAACACGAAGCATGGGAGGAACGGGAAGCCTGTGGGGATTCCACTGGCGAAACTAAACCAACTTCTCCGTGCTCATCCTCAATGCACATCGCTGCGGCCTCATACCCGGAGGTAGAAGGACCAGAGCGGCAAGCAGCCGTGGTGACTCGGGTCTTTTGATGAAGAACCCAAAACATGAGCACAACGTGCTGATGGGAAGTGCCTCACAAGGGGGGCACGAACCCTCCAAAATCACTGCTTCAGCATGATGTAACACAAATCCAGCCATCAATCTCTTTTAGAGAATTTGCTCTTTTAGGAGGAAATTTGCCCTTAAAGATCATTGTTGAACCCAGGGGTAGATCCAACGACAAAGGAATCGAGAGGTGAATGAGTGCAACTTCTCACAGAGAGATGCTGCATTCGGCTCTGAAAAACAGACAGAGTGAGCAGATGCTACGCTGGCCTTTTTATACCTGGATGTCTGGGGCATCCTGGTTGGCATGGATATGTTGATGTACCAACGCATGTATGTAATTGTTCTCAACATGATTCGACTGGTTTCTTCCCTTACTTATTGATGTATGGCAGACACCCTGCTGATTTTACCTTTGGTTTATCAGCTGCAAAGGGTTTATGATCAGGCAGATAGAATGTTGAGAAGTCAAGAGTTATGTGTTCCAACCTGGTGAAAGAGTGATGGTGAAAATGTTTTGTGTTGAGGGGAAACAGAAGCTGCTGACTGGTGGGAACCACAACCATATGTAGTTGTGAAGAAACAGCCAGGAATTCCAGTTTATGTTGTTGGTCCTGAAGACAGTGACAGGGAAGGTGTGGTCCACCACAATCTTCTTTCACAGTAGAACCTTAAAAAAATAAAGAAGGGGGCTTTCACACCTGGCCTGTTGTTTCGAAACCTGGTGCGTTTCCCCCCTTAGCTCGGTTCGTTTGGACATTTGTGAACACGGCAATCGCGCCCGGATCCGCACCAAAACAATCGGTCGCCTGAATCTCGGCTTGATTAAAAACTAACTCTGGAGTGGTTCGGTTGTAGTGAGAAAGCAATCCGATCTAGAGAACCAACGAACCAGGCTATATCTCAATGTATAATGGGTAATTACGTGAGTTCCGTGAAAAGCATTAGCTTTGCTGCTTTGCTAAAACTTCAAAATGAACCTGTGAATGTCTGTGGGTGAGCACATCTTCGCCATTCAAAATAAAAAAGCGCACTTTTTCATTTTATAATGCCGTCTTATTGCTCTTCGTACTAGTAGGTGCATATAAAAAAAAATTCCCGATGAATCCTGGACTCCTGCTCAAAATGATAAATTAATATAAGGACAGCTACAAAAAAAAAAAACATCAATAAGCCCGCAAAACTGTTGTCGTTCCATCCTGATGGATGATATTTTGCCTCATTTTTCAACTTTCAATATTAAATAAAAAAAACGAGTGAACGAATGATACACGGATTCACTTATCTTAGGGTGCTTTCACACCTGGCCTGCTGTTTCGGTCCGAGATCGCCTGAACGAGGTGGTCTCGGCTCGATTGAAAACAAACTCTGGAGTGGTTCGGTTGTAGTGAGAAAGCAATCTGATCTAACGGACCAAGGAACCAGGCTATATCACAATGTATAATGGGTAATTACATAAGTTCCGTGAAAAGCATTAGCTTTGTTGTTTTGCCAATACTTCAAAATGAACCTGTGAATGTATCTGGGAGAGCATGTCTTCGCCATTCAAAATAAAAAAGCACACTTTCATTTTATAATGCCGTCTTATTGCTCTTCGTACTAGTAGGTGCATATAAAAAAAAATTCCCGATGAATCCTGGACTCCTGCTCAAAATGATAAATTAATATAAGGACAGCTACAAAAAAAAAAAAACATCAATAAGCCCGCAAAACTGTTGTCGTTCCATCCTGATGGATGACAGCTGTGACAGCTAAATGGAATCCTGGAAAATAAACCGTGGAACTTTGACCAATGAGACAGCAGTTTTTATTCACGCGTGACTTGTATTAACAAATTTGGTCTGTTTAGAAACTTTGCCATGTGAAAGCGAACCGCACCAAGAATAAAAAGCAACATTGTAATAATTTGAATCCCTGTTTCGGAACAAAGCAATTGATTTACAGGTTTGAAAGCACCCTGACACTGAGGAAATTTGATATTTTTTCCATTTATCATCATTAATGCATCTCCTGCTTCTGCTCTTCTCTGGCTTTGTCAGTGTACTTTTTGGCTGATAGAAGAATACAAATATGAGTACTAAATCTTAAAGACCTAGACTCAGAAACATGTGTAACAGACCTACCTAGCAATGGAATAAGGCACCTTTGCTGTAAACGGCTTTGTCTTGCATCTTGAACATAATAATTATCCTTAGTCAGGCATAAGTTTGAATTTTTTTTGAAAAAAAAAAATCTGTCATTCAAACAGAGCATACATGCCAGATTTACGCTACAAGCTTTGTAGAATTGTACAGTAAGAAAGTTATTTCCCTTAACCAGGAAATTAACATTCTTAGAATTGACAAGACAGTTGACCCTGAGAGGTCAGCTAAATATCTACAGCGGATCTAAAATATGAATAGCTAATTATAACTAGTTATGGTTAATTATTCATATTTCCTGTCATGAGCTGATTCGTTACACTGGCGTTCTAAACACTTTATATGGTTTTAGATCAAAGTTACAGAACGTCTCAGGTTACATATGTAACCCTGGTTCCTCGAAGGAACGAGACGCTGCGCGAGAATGCTAGGGGAACGCCTTCAGTGACCCACGCTCTGAATCACATGTGAAATCAGTCCAATAGCTGAGCGGGACGTCACGGCGGATGACGTCATGACCGGGAAGCTATAAAAGCACATGCGGCAGAGCCAGCGTCAGCTTCTAGGAATGAAGCAAGCGCCGGCAGGGACGCCGGAAGTATGGCACCGAGACGCAGTGTCTCGTTCCCTCGAGGAACCAGGGTTATATACGTAACCTGAGACGTTCCTCTTCAGGAACTCGAGCTGCGTCGAGAACGCTAGGGGAACGAGAATGCCCACGTCGCCAGACTTCCAAATCTATGCCTAGTGTGGAAGACTGCACAGCTAGGGCGAGAGAACAAAAGAGCTCGGAGTGGCTAAAGTAGGCGGGGCTCGCCATCCCGAAGGCCAACTTCTGGAGGAGTGAATCTTGACCCCCAAAGGAGAGGGGAGCAATGGCCGCCACGAAGCCCTCTAGGGTGGAGTGGGTCAACCCTGCGGATAAACAGGCCTACAGGAACTCCAGAACTGTACCAGACGGGCAGTTAGCTGGGTCGGGCTGGCAGTCTCCGCAGAAATACAGTTTCCTCCTAGAGGGAGCTCTGGATGTAGGATGGTCTCAACAACCTCGGTTGAGAGACCGGAAGTTAAAAGTTGTGCCTCCTCAGAGGCCACACCCACGCCCAGCATCTCCCGACAATTGAATGCCATGTCAGATGGCGACCCCTCCAGAGACCACGGGCAGTGTGGCCACTCATGACCGCACCTCCAAAGGTAAGGGATGCATCCGTCGCTAGCATACGCGGCGACAAGGAGCTCCCAGCACCGGGCCCTGAGACAAGAACCAAGGTTTCCTCCACATGTCTAAGGCACGTAGGCACCTCCGCGTGACCTT
>NW_015506902.1:194518-196830 GCF_001515645.1 Sinocyclocheilus grahami
GCCCTCCGAGGTCCTGAGCCACAGCATCAGGACTGTCATAGCTGAAGTCTCCTATTGAAAATGACGGCCCTCCTTAGAGGTAGCGAGCCTCTTAGTACCGCTACGTTTCCGGGCGGTAACTGAGAGAAGCGCTCGCCGGAGACCACTGCGCCCTGGAACACGACAGGGTTGGCAGACCGACCTCCTGAGGGCACTGAGGAGAGACGGGCACCGTGTAATGCGGTGTGAACCTCTCTTCCCCAGAGGGGCCTGCCCTCCGAGGTCCTGAGCCACAGCATCAGGACTCTCATAGCTGAAGTCTCCTATTGAAAATGACGGCCCTCAGACCCACGTCGTCTGCTAGGAAGACTAGACATCAGCCTGCCCGGGGCAGGACCCAATGAAGCACACTCGGCAGGGGCTCCCACACCGCCAGGTGACCTCCTAAGGGAACCAGTCTCGCGAGACTGGCTTGTGGTGCGCTTAGAGCAGCAAGCTCAGTGCCCTGAAGCAGCGGACTGGTAGGGCATGGCCGTACTAGCTGCTCTAGATACCTCCGTAGAGGTAGCGAGCCTCTTAGTACCGCTACGTTTCCGGGCGGTAACTGAGAGAAGTGCTCGCCGGAGACCGCTGCGCCCTGGAACATGGCAGGGTTGGCAGACCGACCTCCTGAGGGCACTGAGGAGAGACGGGCACCGTGTAATGTGGTGTACACCGCTCTTCCCCAGAGGGAGCTGGCCCTCAAAAAGTCCTAGGCCTTAGGCGTCAGGACATTTACGACGAAGACTATCCAGCGAGAATGACGGTCCGCAGACCCGCCTTCTGCTAGAAGCCTTCGGCCTGGGAGCTCCACTCTGACTCTAGACTCTGCGGAGTACGAGAAGTGAGGCCCCCAGAATGAGCAGCTAGAACACGGTGGGTTGGGACTGCTCCGCCCAGCAGCCCCTGCAAACCGCCTCAACCTCCTCAAAGGAAGAGAGGTTAACGCATGCTCTCACTCGAGAAATTTATATCCCCAGAGCCCCTGTATATCTAACTTCTCATAGTCAGACAAATACTTCATTTTATTCCTCAGATTTAAATGCAATCAAACAACCAGATGAGTAAATACGGTCTAGTGTAGTAAAATTCACATCAAAAACCAAAATTATGTAATATATGCGCTGCGCGCGAGCCATTCAGTCACACGATCACATCAATCTCCTTGACAAACAAACGAGCTCTAAATCTAGCGAACACGGGTGGAGATAGGAAGAGCCGTCTCCAACCCGTCTGCTAGATCATGAGCGATCTCCGCGTTCTCAGTCGCCGCCGTGCCTCAGCAGCAGCGGGACTGCAATCGCAAGATCACAGGCACGGACACACTCCTCGAAGCATGCCCGGCGAGAGCGGAGCGTTTAATAGCAGGGGGAAAAAAACACAATCCGCCCCGACTGCGCGAGCTACGCTCCTTATTAATGCTGCTCATTATAATATAAGGCATAATATGCTTGTGTAACTGATGTACAATCTCCTCTACAACTATGCTTCGCTCGCAAGCAAACCACGCACAGGCTGTGTGTGTCCCCACTCGTGATATAACATTATCTTTGGGCAGGGAGGAACACACAACCTACAACGTGGCTTACTCTCGCCCTTGAAATGCTTTGTCCTTGCATGAGCTTAGACATAGCTGGAGCTTATAGACTTTTGACAGACAACAATAAATATGACTGACACACACAGAGCGCTTTGCTGAATGACAGAAAGCTGACGCTGGCTCTGCACGTGCTTTTATAGCTTCCCGGTCATGATGTCATACGCCGTGACGTCCCGCTCAGCTATTGGACAGATTTCACATGTGATTCAGAGCGTGGGTCACTGTCGACGCAGCTCGAGTTCCTGAAGAGGAAGCAATGTTGTGTTTACACAACCCAAAAAAGGAACAAAGTCACCATTCTTCAATTAAAGATCTGATGTGTAAAGACATGTTTGCTTAAGCAAGTGCAAGTTACAACAGAAGGAATAAACAGTGAAAAAGCATTAACGTTATTGTGATTGTGGAAGCAGAGGGTTTTTTCATTAATCGATTTCTTTGAGTTCATGCTTTTATTGTCACATATACACTGAAAAAAAAAACCCGGATTTAAATTGAAACAATGTTCACTCAGAAACTGCTAGTTAAATTCAAATACCAATAAATGGCAAGTAAACCATTGAATAAACACAATTTTTAAGAAGGAAGGCTGAAATACAGAAGAAAAAAATTACTCCAATAATGTTTGTTTTATTGACTTTCACAACTTTACAGTGTAGTTCCCTTTCATGGGAACTTCGAACTGCGTCCTCTAGGG
>NW_015506903.1:0-6269 GCF_001515645.1 Sinocyclocheilus grahami
TTTTAATTTTTTCATGTGTGCAGAGTGAATGATCAGCAATCAAGAACATGCAACAGAAGTGCGCTTCTCTCTCTGTTTACCGTCAGTTAACGTTAGTAATTCAGCGTGTGCCTTGTTTTACTTTTATTTGCTATCGACATATCCGACCAATGTACAAACTTTCCAGCAATGTCTGCGCGCTCAATCCACTCCGGGACCTGTTCCAACACGGGATGGTTTTCCCCGGAAAGGAGACCTTCAAGCTCGGAGAATGTTTTGAAGAGCCGGTGAGGTCATGCGCCGACAAACAGTTATACATTTATGTTCTCTTTAACATTTCAGTGAAGAAGAGGCTTGTATTGACTGACAATGTTGGCCATTACTTTGTCTATTTTATGCTGTTGCGACATTTGAAAAGCCTTTCCTGGAGTTGCATGTTCACTGATACAAGACATTTATTCCATGCAGCACGGACGAGAAAAGTGTCACCATTCAAGCAAGAGTCTGAACAAAGAATCACAATCAAGACAACTAGTGTGAGATGATTTATGAATTTCATGTCGGCAGGCTTATCAGTATCTGTCCTTTTGCTTACGGGAATGTTGCATTCATTACCTTCTATTCCTGGACACTAAAGAAAGAAAAAAATAATACAGATGCACATTATTCATGCAATGTACGCATGTACAAAAGTTAAAAATAAATAAACTTACAATTGCAGACATAATGCATGCTATAAAATGATATGAATGCCTCTGTGTGAATATTATATTTCATAATTTCTAATAAACTAGTAATGATGATTGTAATAATGACTTTGCTTTAGATGCTGTGGACCTCTGTGGAGTTGCAGATTTCGTAAAGCGTAATCGTGACTCGACGATTCCTCTCGTGAAACCAAGAGGTGCGACTCTGAGAATCTGTGGGCAGCATGGGACGGTGTATGAAGGGGATGAAGAACAGCTTGAAGCCTGGAAAGATTATTACCTGCCAGAAAGGATGGAAATGGAGGTGATTGGTGCCATCGATGACTTCCCGTGTGACGCATTCGGTCTGCAGTTGGTGCTTTTGTTGGGTGAAGATGGAAGGGTCTTTGCCTATGAGGACGAGCTCTTGCACCTCGTAGCCTTGAATTTGAGGGACCTGTTCCAACACGGGATGGTTTTCCCCGGAAAGGAGACCTTCAAGCTCGGAGAATGTTTTGAAGAGCCGGTGAGGTCATGCGCCGACAAACAGTTATACATTTATGTTCTCTTTAACATTTCAGTGAAGAAGAGGCTTGTATTGACTGACAATGTTGGCCATTACTTTGTCTATTTTATGCTGTTGCGACTCCGAGCAGCACAAATTTGAATTCATATTAAATGAGTCCTTGATTCCTTCATAAACAAGTCACTTGATGCTAAAAAGATTGACAATGCACAGATAAAAACAATGATAAGCGTCGTGACACAAACACTGAACTGGCTCAGTGCTGTTAGACTGTATCGGGTTGCCACTCAGCCAATCAAGTTCAAGTATCACTGAGATCATGAAATCATAACGCTGAACATTATGAATATTCTGCTCCAGATGTTTCATGGTGGTTAGATTGTAGATATCTATACTTACAGTATATATCCTGTTGATTATATTCAGATTTCATGCATATTCACACGTTTGTTTTACAGACTGAAGAAGAATACCAGGAAATGATGGAAAGTGAAGAGATCAAACAAATGAAGAAATTACACACTGAGTTCAGACAAACTCTGGCGAATGATTTGCTGAACACCATGAAAGATATCGCACAGAGCCGTGATGTATGATTATAGATTGTTCTTTTACATTTATAATAATTTGTTCTTTTACATTTATAATAATAATAATAATAATAATAATAATAATAATTCCTTCTTTTTTTTGGAAAACAGGTTGACATGCGAAAGTCAGTGGGTTCAGAAGATTTCACTTCAAGCACAAAACAAACAATTCAAGAACATTCTTTAAAATGCAATTGCACGATGGACACACTTCAGTGTCCTTACAGGGGTTTTCACCAATCAAACCACAGTCTTATTGTGTTGAGATGAATCTGGATTTCCAGCCCTAGATGTAAGAGGTTGAACACAACACTTAATTAGATCATATTCCTCAATATCTGCTAAAGTGTATAGATATGGAACAGAACACACTTCTTCCTTTAGCTGAAGTGATCTGATCAGAGCAGCTACATCAGGTGCTGCAGCAAAACCACTTGATGCTGAACACGTGATGATAAATGAGAGGCATGTCATGCTGAACTTGGGTAAGTGAAATACAATTATGTAAATTGTATTGTAAATTGTGTGATCAGATTCCTTTTTTTTATGTTTTGATGCAGCCATGAGACAGTCTAATTTACCAACGGTGCATTGGGAAAACTGAAAAGGTGTATTATTATTAAATGAGTAGAGTCACGATAATGATAAACAATGTATTTCAGATTCCATTGTAAGGAAGAAAGTCAAGAGTAAAGGAGTGACAGGTCAGTGCAGCAACCAGTGAACTGGAATCTAAGAGTGTAAATTTAATAAGATAAGCTTTACTATGCATTTTATAAATTATGTCAGAAATGTGTTATATTCATAATGGACTTTTCAGATATGTATTTACAGGAATTAGATTTTTCTTTCACAGTTATCTCATGGTAGCAAGTAGAATGATGTACAGTGTTGCTAAAGCAACAAATACAAAATAATGTAGCAAACATGTTCAGCCAAATAAGAAAAAGTAAAACAAAGAATACAGTTGTTGTCCATATTTTGCTGCTAGTGTGGATTCTGTATATTAGTGAATTTGTAGAACTGAATGTTTTTGTGCAGAACACAATGTTTTATGAATGTTTCATATTTTGGTAAAAACCCCGGACGAATGAAAATAAATGGTTTATGTAGACCACAGTGCTCTCTGTATTCTTCTCTACTGTCTACATTGTTCTAAAATGATCAAGACTGATCATCGGTGAATATCTAGTCTCAGCCTCAGACGTCACATTCACGGACCGGTGGCTGAACGTCGGATGCATACGGCACACAAAAGTGGAAACACTTCAGGAGTTTCGAAGTCGTCATCCGATTGGTTGAAATATACAGGATTTCCAGGAGATGTGTGTGTCGCGTTCTTTAACGTTCCGCCTGGAAACAAACATGCCGAAACAAACCCTCTCATGTTAGAAACATGTAAAGCTGTTGTGTTTACGACTGTTATGACGAGCGCTTATCAGGATCAACTAAATGCTGGATTTTCAAAAGTATGTTAAATATTTGCGGCATATAATCTTTAAAATACGTTCAAGAGTTTTACACACACGTCTGTTATTGTGGGGATATTTCCACGCCCCTAAACATGACGCGGTACACAACGAATTGTGATTGGTTGATTTATCTGTCAGTCTGGCCTCTTGGGCAGGCCTTGTCATTCAAAGCGACCAAGGTTCCCCGACCTTCAGCCTTCAGTCTGGCTACACGAGACTAGCGAATATTCACGATCACCCTTGAACATACTCATACAATAAAGTAGTAGAACTGTGTTCAGATTTTAAAAACTGTAACTGTAAAACCAACCTATTCTCACTCCCAAGGCATCAAAAACTGAAGCATGGTCAAGCGCCTTCAGCGTCACTATATGGATGAACTGGGAACTCCATTGCTTTCAATGGGAAACCTTTGGCAAAATGAAGTGTTTTGAAAATGTAAAAATGCAGAAAGTTATCTGTGATGGTAGGTTTAGTGGTAGGGTTGGTATAGGGGGATAGAAGATAGAGTTTATACAGTATAAAAACCATTACACATATGGAGAGTCCCCAAACCATGGGGCAACATTATTTCTGCAAACCAAATATTGATCATAACCCATGTGAATGTAGCTTAAGCTGGAATAGTCAACCGAGTAATGAACAATGTGCATTTTTTTAAGACAGCTAATTGACATAACATGAAATAAACCATGCAACCAATGAAAACATGACACGTACAATAAAGTAACTAATAAGATCAAGACACAGAAACAGGGGAGCACATGCACGATCACATGAGGGAACAAGGAAAAACACATGACAGGAATAGGAAACATGAATAAAGGCAAATTACTAAATAAAAGACATGAAACTTAAAGGCGCAATAGGAGATCTTGGAAAATGCTAACTTTAGCCTGATAGCACTGAAAGCGAACGTCCCACCCTCCCTGCAATCGCTGTCCAAAGCCACGCCCCCTGAATGCATATACACTCACTCACAGACCAGAGTGCCAGAGACAACATTACTACAACAGGCTACATCAGCGGTTCCCAATTCCAGCTGTAGCGTCTGGACCAATCAAACACACAATATATATTTTGTTTTTATATTTAACAAATACTCTGTAACCCCCCTCAGTTAACAAGCCATATGAGGACCCATGAACCCTTCCCCCCGGAATGCGTAACACCCCAGGAAGCCGAACATGCCCCTTGTTGCATGGCAACCAATGCTGATATCACTGGGTTTATTGGCCAAAAGAATGTAAAGCAGGGAAAATCCCTGCATGTCCCAGGACAAAGGCAGAATTAAGTGTTTATGTAGTTAATAAAACTTTACTTGTATCACACTTGACGTGTTCATTGTTTGCTCATAACCGGAGTCACTAATCATGCAGATTTACGCTACAAACTTTTGTAGAATTGTACAGTAAGAAAGTTATTTCCCTTAACCAGGAAATTAACGTTCTTAGAATTGACAAGACAGTTGACCCTGAGAGGTCAGCTAAATATCTACAGCGGATCTAAAATATGAATAGTTAACTATAACTAGTTATGTTTAGTTATTCATATTTCACATGAGCTGATTCGCGACACAGCCCATGTTCCGAAGTGAAGTAAACTTCAACGTATTTCCCCCGCTCAGTGAGGAGGGAGCAATGAACACTGTGTAGGGATCATATCAATCGGAACACAGTTCATGCACGTAGCTCACTGCTAACGAGCTGGTTATCTGAATCGGGTGTGTTAGCTAAGCGAGACATTCAAAATATGCAGAGCGGGGGGCACGAGGACTGGATTAATCGCTGGGCTACATCATGCGTCATTCACCGGTGAGAAAACTTTAAAAGTACTACAATACCAGGAAGGAAGATCAGGTTGTTGATGTTTGTCTGTCATTCCCGCTCTGTCTGCACAGCGTGCGTGAACGCACTGATGACGTATCCTATCTGCGCGAACCGGTTGCGCAGAGGTACGCAGATACATAAGTTGACAGGCAGGTAGGAAAGCGGACCGAGTGCACAGCGTGCGTGAACACGCTGATGACGTGTCCTGTCTGCGCGAACCCGGTGCGCAGAGGTATGCAGATACATAAGTTGACAGGCAGGTAGGAAAGCTAATTAAAATGCTCGGACCGAGCGTTTTGATTGGACGAACATTTCTTGGTCCTACGCCTTCCACAGAATATATAAATACAGATGAATACATTTAGACCACTTAACTTAATGATTGCTATCGGGATGTGAAGAGACTTTCAACCAGCATAACAAAAAATGTTTCTGAAGACAATCACCTATTACACCTTTAAACTTGAAACAAAACCCAAAACCACGTTACCAGTGGTGGACAGTAACGGAGTATCTGTACTTTACTGGAGTAGTTTTATTTTGAGTAACTTTTACTTTTACTTCACTACATTTCAAAGCATGTAGTGCTTTGGAATGTTTACTTTTACTTCACTACATTTCATAAAACGTATCGTTACTGCTTATAATATATCACGTGCTCCGAGACGCAGAAGCGGTGTCTGATTCATGAACGAACTGATTCTTTTCAATGAACCTGTTAAATCGGTTCGCAAATCGCACCAAACGATTCATTCACGAATTGGAATGATCTGATTGCAGCTGTTCTCGAGTCGACAACTCACTGATTCAAATGAACCGTTTAGAGCGAGTCTCCAGTGAACTGAATTCACAAGTAAGAACCGGGAGATCTTGTGAGCGCGCGCGCGGCCTGATGCTGCTAAAATAAGTTACTAATGTCGAATTTTAGGATTAATTATTGTAACTGAAAATCATATTTAGGTCAAAGCTGTCAGTTGTTTGTGAACTAAATCTGCTGTAAAGGGTGATCTATTTAAGCCCACTGAAATGCTTGAATGCAGACACATTAACATCAGAGTCTCTATGTTTTAGGTCAAAAAACATTAAAATAACACAGATTAAATAAAATAACTCATGCATGTTCATCTTCCCCGCTGCTGTAACGTTAGCAGTTTTACTAAAATGCTATGCATTTAGCCCTATGTGAC
>NW_015506903.1:10734-13163 GCF_001515645.1 Sinocyclocheilus grahami
CAGCCCATGTTCCGAAGTGAAGTAAACTTCAACGTATTTCCCCCGCTCAGTGAGGAGGGAGCAATGAACACTGTGTAGGGATCATATCAATCGGAACACAGTTCATGCACGTAGCTCACTGCTAACGAGCTGGTTATCTGAATCGGGTGTGTTAGCTAAGCGAGACATTCAAAATATGCAGAGCGGGGGGCACGAGGACTGGATTAATCGCTGGGCTACATCATGCGTCATTCACCGGTGAGAAAACTTTAAAAGTACTACAATACCAGGAAGGAAGATCAGGTTGTTGATGTTTGTCTGTCATTCCCGCTCTGTCTGCACAGCGTGCGTGAACGCACTGATGACGTATCCTATCTGCGCGAACCGGTTGCGCAGAGGTACGCAGATACATAAGTTGACAGGCAGGTAGGAAAGCGGACAGAGCATTTTGATTGGACGAACATTTCTTGGTCCTACGCCTTCCACAGAATATATAAATACAGATGAATACATTTAGACCACTTAACTTAATGATTGCTATCGGGATGTGAAGAGACTTTCAACCAGCATAACAAAAAATGTTTCTGAAGACAATCACCTATTACACCTTTAAACTTGAAACAAAACCCAAAACCACGTTACCAGTGGTGGACAGTAACGGAGTATCTGTACTTTACTGGAGTAGTTTTATTTTGAGTAACTTTTACTTTTACTTCACTACATTCCAAAGCATGTAGTGCTTTGGAATGTTTACTTTTACTTCACTACATTTCATAAAACGTATCGTTACTGCTTATAATATATCACGTGCTCCGAGACGCAGAAGCGGTGTCTGATTCATGAACGAACTGATTCTTTTCAATGAACCTGTTAAATCGGTTCGCAAATCGCACCAAACGATTCATTCACGAATTGGAATGATCTGATTGCAGCTGTTCTCGAGTCGACAACTCACTGATTCAAATGAACCGTTTAGAGCGAGTCTCCAGTGAACTGAATTCACAAGTAAGAACCAGGAGATATTGTGAGCGCGCGAGCGGCCTGATGCTGCTAAAATAAGTTACTAATGTCGAATTTTAGGATTAATTATTGTAACTGAAAATCATATTTAGGTCAAAGCTGTCAGTTGTTTGTGAACTAAATCTGCTGTAAAGGGTGATCTATTTAAGCCCACTGAAATGCTTGAATGCAGACACATTAACATCAGAGTCTCTATGTTTTAGGTCAAAAAACATTAAAATAACACAGATTAAATAAAATAACTCATGCATGTTCATCTTCCCCGCTGCTGTAACGTTAGCAGTTTTACTAAAATGCTATGCATTTAGCCCTATGTGACTTTTTTTTATATAGTTTGTCAACACACATAGCTTAAGTACTATGTATCTGGATCAGCTAGCCGAGTAGACAAATATAAATGTTTATTCATAACCATGCTGAACTGTCTAGCTAACGAGCTTGCTGGTGCTAAATTGAGGTAATTTTTAAAAATAAAGTCCAAATATTTTTATTCAACCACCTAGATAGATCACATCGGAGGGAAAAAGAAAGGATGTGATGTTCAGAACATGGTAACTACAGTAATTATCACAGTGGGAAGTGATGCCCTCTGGGGGCATTTGGCCAGGGGTGTTTTTACACCACAGACAAGGTTTGAGAAGAAAAAAACATTATGAAAATCTAATTATATTTCCCTTATTATATTCATTATTTCCTTATTGGTTATTTTGGGAAAATCCCAGGTATTTTGAGCAGTAGGATTATAAAAAATAAAGGCTAATATAAAATTAAACGATATAAGTAGCCTATATAAAACTGCAAAATAAACATTAATCTATCGGTACTTTTTACTTAAGTACATAAAAAATCAAGTACTTTTGTACTTTCACTCGAGGAAAATTGAAAACTGAGTACTTTTACTTTAATATAATAATATAATACTTTAATATGATAATAGTAAACAGCAGACCAGTCAAGCTCTTCCACACTGACTCAATCAATCATTTATTTTTGAACCTTGCCTTATACACAGAGGCATTGTTAGAATAGAAAAGGGTCTTGTCCAAACTGTTGCTATAAAATTACAAGCACACAATTCCCTAGAATATCATTATATGCTTAAACATTAAGATTTGTACTCATGGAAATTACTAAAGCAGTCAAACCTGCTCATTAGAAGGGGGTGCCAATACTTTTGGCAATATAGTGTATTACTCCATTACAAGTGAAAGTTGTAAAGACTGATTTTTACTTAAGCAAAAGTACAGAAGTAATTGCTTTTAAAAGTACTTAAGTACCAAAAGTGCATTTCCTTTTTTATGTCATGTTTTATTATTGATGTATGTAATACTTGAATTTCTTTTGAAGCAACTTAGAATGCATTACACCTGCTGAATACACTGACTAGCTTGTAGTATCTTTGGAATAAAGAGCTTTTAGAATGTTAAAAA
>NW_015506903.1:13661-17880 GCF_001515645.1 Sinocyclocheilus grahami
ACTTTGATGTCACACACAGAACAGTCTGTGCAGTGCTGCTTCAGTGAAGTTAAAGTCACAAGTTCCCAGAAAAAATAATACTCAAGTAAAGTACTGAAACTCAAAGAGTGTACTTAAGTACAATACTCAAGTAAATGTACTTAGTTACTGTCCGCCTCTGCCTATATGTAATATTACAGATTTGGGGATTTACAAGTATTACAGTATTTATATTTATGTTTAATGTACTTTATTACAGTTTTTCTCGATTGTTAAAACACTATAACCTGGCTTTTGAACTAAAATTTCAAAACCATAACGCTAATTTTAAAAAAAGCACACCCATTTCCCTAAACTATAAACACTATTCCCCTGCTTTAACACATGAGTCAGATTTGGTGAACTTTTCTGCAAAACTCTACACACAAATCCCTTCATTTCTCAGTGCTTACACCATGTGGTCATTTAGAAAGCACTAGCACTCAATACTGTTCACTCAAGTCAGCACAGTTTGAGCTCAATTAGCACACAATTACCCAAGTGGAAACACTAGGGGTCAAAACTTATCACCCACCAATCAGAACCTTCGATGGATAGATAAAAGGGCCAAAGTCAGCTCATTCAGGTTTGAAACAATAGATCCAGAGAGACGTGAAGGAAGAGGTCGAAGACACCAGAGAGGAGGAGGAGGGAGTGGAGGAAGAACTGAAGGAAAAGGAAGAGTAGGAGGAGTACGGAGAGGAAGAGGAGAAAGAGAAAGAGAAAGAGAAGGAGAAGGAGGAGGACGACGACAACGAGGAAGGGCAAGGGCAAGTAGACAAGCAGTCTAAGATGAAATTCGTGCCACTTGTGGAAGGACCACAAGCAACATAACTTATTACAGGTTTTTGTAGCATTGTTTTGAATTGATCTCATCCGTGTGTAAGACTGTGCTGTAGTGTGTGTGTGTTTTTGAGGGTTTGTGTGTCATGTCTGAGAGCAAAGTTGGGTTTTTCAGCAAGATTGAGTTGTTTTGAGTGGAGATCTTTATTTTGACCTGAATATAGGAAGTTTGGGGAATTGAGTTCGAAGTTATGGATTTGTATTTATAGGTTTGCAAGAAAGAGGCATAATTTCAAGAAATGTGTTTAAGCAATTGAGAAAAACTGTAACATAGCGTATAGGCTACACATTTTATCAGCTCACGCGTTCCCTGAAAATCGAACCATAATTATGTAATTATTACAGTTTTTTTACGATTGCTTAAGCACAATTTTGAAAACGGTGTTTGTCAAAACACTACACACAATTAACAAAACCCTACACCAAAGTAGCACAACACTTCAGATCATTTGCAAAATGGAACACTTTTGTCAAAACTATACACAACTTTATAAAAACAATATTTTGTTACCATACGAAACACACACATTTCATATGACTTTTTGAACCAGTTACACACTGCTGTTGCTAACCTAAAACACTTTTAGCAAATCTAATTCTCAGTGATTAGAGTACTGTAAATGAAGTACACAGAGAAAGTGCAACTATACAATAGTTCACCAAACACTACACAAGACCAATGCTGCAGACTGACGGAAATATCATTGATTTCTCTCCATATACCCAAACCAGTCAAAATGGAGAATCACAACAAAACATGTCCCAGTTGTCATGCTACTACAGTAGTGTGCATAACACTTTACAATAAGGTTCCATTTATTACCATTAGTTAACTACATTAGTTAACATGAACTAACAATGAAAAATACTACTAAAGCATTTCATGTTCATTTTAACAATTACTAATAGATTGTTTAACTCAAAAGTTGCATCTGTTAATATTATGTAATGAACCTGAGCTACCAATGGACAGTTGTATTTTTATTAACTAACACGGTTACACTTTACTTGAAGGGGTGTGCATAAGACTGACATGAACAAAGATTAATAAAAACTGTAATGAATGAACTGCTCATTGTTAGATACAGTTAGTTAATGCATTCATTGTAAAGTCTTGCTCTTGTTTCCTTATTTACTTAGGCTGTTTGAAGGTGTTTTTCTTTTTCTTTTTTTTATCAGTTCTCTTTTATAGTTGTTTTATAGTTTTACAGTTGTATTGTTAATGTGTTGGCTGTGTTGTCTTGATAATATAGGCCTAATGGATTGTGTTCTTTCCAATAGGCTGCTTTTTATTTTTGGTAACACTCTTCATTTTCTGTATGTTTTACAATGAATGTAAACTGCATCATGTTTTATAGTTAAACTGAAAACTATTTAAGTTTATTACAACAAAAGTAATAACAATGTGAGGTAATATTAAATTACATCTGGTTGTATAATCATTCTAGGTGATAAGTAAAAACAAATCTGAACACAGTTACGGTACATTATTGTACACCGAAGTGAAGTGAAAATATAGAATACAAAGAAGAAGTCTAATCTAAAGATCAGAGGAAGGCACTGTGATCTACACAAACCATTTACTTTTCATTGGTCCATTTTTATTTATTTATTTATTATTATTATCATTAATATTATTATTATTGTGTATTCATATTTTGAATGTGACGTTCTACAAACTCACTTTATACAGAATCCACACTATAGCAGCAAAACATGGACTGGCAATTCATAAGTGCTTTGTTTTTCTTTTGTGGCTGAATTAATTACAGCACATTACATTATATTACAACTTAACCTAATATGCTGAAATAAATATTTAGGGATTGTACATAATTTTCCACTTAAATGGCTTTAGTATCCACAGTTAAGTTTAACGGTATTCACAGTTAAGCAGAAATGTCAGAAGGCCATTGTTTGTTGGATCAAGTGGTTTTGCTGCAGCACCTGATGTAGCTGCTCTGATCAGATCACTTCAGCTAAAGGAAGAAGTGTGTTCTGTTCCATATCTATACACTTTAGCAGATATTGAGGAATATGATCTAATTAAGTGTTGTGTTCAACCTCTTACATCTAGGGCTGAAAATCCAGATTCATCTCAACACAATAAGACAGTGGTTTGATTGGTGAAAACCCCTGCAAGAACACTGAAGTTTGTCTCCATTCTCCATCTTGCATTTTAAAGAATGTTCTTGAATTGTTTGTTTTGTGCTTGAAGTGAAATCTTCTGAACCCACTGGCTTTTGCATGTCAACCTGTTTTCCAAAAAAAAGAAGGAATTATTATTATTATTATTATTATTATTATTATAAATGTAAAAGAACAATCTGTAATCTTACATCACGGCTCTGTGTGATATCTTTCATGGTGTTCAGCAAATCATTCGCCAGAGTTTGTCTGAACTCAGTGTGTAATTTCTTCATTTTTTTTACCTCTTCACTTTCCATCATTTCCTGGTATTCTTCAGTCTGTAAAACAAATGTGTGAATATGCATGAAATCTGAATATAATCAACAGGATATATAAGTATAGATATCTACAATCTAACCACCATAAAACATCTGGAGCAGAATATTCATAATGTTCAGCGTTATGATTTCATGATCTCAGTGATACTTGAACTTGATTGGCTGAGTGGCAACCCGATACAGTCTAACAGCACTGGGCCAGTTCAGTGTTTGTGTCACGACGCTTATCATAGTTTTTATCTGTGCATTGTCAATCTTTTTAGTATCAAATGACTTGCTTATGAAGGAATCAAGGTGTAATGTGGTGTATTGAATGTATTTAACCCGCTGTTGGTGAGTCTAGTCTGTTTGTGTCAAGTCTGCTCATGCTATGTCTGTTCAAGTCAAGTCAAGTCAAGTCAAGTCTGTGTCTTGGATTATTGTTTGGATGTTTGGATCACTCTGTAAATAAACTGCACTTGGGTTCTCACTACGCTCGCCTTCAGTGGATTGATCTTTACAGAATACACGACCACCAAAATGAACCCAGCAGATCGTCTCATTCAACTTCGCCAAGGAAACCGGGACATTGAGGATTATGTGGAGGACTTTTGTGGACTTTATCACCAGGTAGATTTTAAGGATAGCTTCCTGAAAGACATTTTCCGGTATGGTTTGGATAAAAACGTATCTAATTTAATGCCACGCAATACCCCTCAATGGACTCTTGAACAATACATTGACTTTGCACTCCGTTCGGCTGATTCACCGTTTACTGTGGGGGTTGCTGAGGATGAACACCGCTATCCCACAGTACCCGCCACATCAGACCTTTTCCACGTCCCGACCATCATGTCAGGAGTTGTTCACGTCATGCCTGCCAAGCCACAGCCTGCTCACGTCATGCCTGC
>NW_015506903.1:18128-25749 GCF_001515645.1 Sinocyclocheilus grahami
ACCTCTTCACTTTCCATCATTTCCTGGTATTCTTCTTCAGTCTGTAAAACAAATGTGTGAATATGCATGAAATCTGAATATAATCAACAGGATATATAAGTATAGATATCTACAATCTAACCACCATAAAACATCTGGAGCAGAATATTCATAATGTTCAGCGTTATGATTTCATGATCTCAGTGATACTTGAACTTGATTGGCTGAGTGGCAACCCGATACAGTCTAACAGCACTGGGCCAGTTCAGTGTTTGTGTCACGACGCTTATCATAGTTTTTATCTGTGCATTGTCAATCTTTTTAGTATCAAATGACTTGCTTATGAAGGAATCAAGGTGTAATGTGGTGTATTGAATGTATTTAACCCGCTGTTGGTGAGTCTAGTCTGTATGGTTTGGATAAAAACGTATCTAATTTAATGCCACGCAATACCCCTCAATGGACTCTTGAACAATACATTGACTTTGCACTCCGTTCGGCTGATTCACCGTTTACTGTGGGGGTTGCTGAGGATGAACACCGCTATCCCACAGTACCCGCCACATCAGACCTTTTCCACGTCCCGACCATCATGTCAGGAGTTGTTCACGTCATGCCTGCCAAGCCACAGCCTGCTCACGTCATGCCTGCTACTCCAGGACCTGCTCAAATCATGCCAGTTAAGTTAAAGTTTACTCCTATCATTTCTACATTTACTCCTATCATTCCTTCCAGAGCCTGATAAAGTCATGTCTGCTACCCCAGGGCCTGCTCACGTCACGTCTGCCAAGCCAGAGCCTGCTCACATCATGCTGGTCACTCAGGAAATTATTCACAACATGGCCCCCATTGAAGAGCTCCATTGCAAGATGGCTGCCACACAAGAGTCTCTTTGCAAAATGGCTGCCCTTCTAGAGTCTCGTCACGTCTCAATTGATCATCCAGAGTCTTGTCACGACATGACCGCCATTTCAGAGACTGCTCACGCCACGCCTGAGTCCCCGGCCAAGATGGCCGCCACGCCTGAGTCCCTGGCCAAGATGGCCTGCGAATGCGGAGCTTGGACCAAGACTCAAAGGACTGATTGCTAGTGTGATGGACCCACCTCTGATGTCGGTGCGAGCTGCAGGCATCCCGGCGACGTCAGCACTCTCAAGCCCCGCCATCTTAGAGGTCATGCCACACTCTGCGGCCCTTCCTGTAATGGCGGTCGCCATTTTGAGCGTGTGGGCTGCACACTGCACTCCTGAGTCCTCTCCTGTCCACGAATCCGCTCCAGAGGCCTCTCCTGTCCACGAGTCCGCTCCAGAGGCCTCTCCTATCCACGAATCCGCTGCAGAACCTCCAGAGGTGGCGGCATCCGCTGCAGAACCTCCATAGGGGGCGGCATCCGCTGCAGAACCTCCTGAGGTGGTAGCGTCCACTTCCGAATTCACTGCCTGCCCTGTCACACACCGCCATGGCTGCCTACTCCACCATGGCCCCCCGATCTGCCTGCTCCGCCATGGCTCCCCGTTCTGCCTGCTCCGCCATGGCTCATGGACATTGTGTTGGTTGGGGTGGATGTTACATTAGGGCGTCAGGAGCCGCCCTTAGAGGGGGGGATATGTAATGTGGTGTATTGAATGTATTTAACCCGCTGTTGGTGAGTCTAGTCTGTTTTTGTCAAGTCTGCTCATGCTATGTCTGTTCAAGTCAAGTCAAGTCTGTGTCTTGGATTATTGTTTGGATGTTTGGATCACTCTGTAAATAAACTGCACTTGGGTTCTCACTACGCTCGCCTTCAGTGGATTGATCATTACACAAGGACTCATTCAATATGAATTCAAATTCGTGCTGCTCGGAGTCGCAACAGCATAAAATAGGCAAAGTAATGGCCAACATTGTCAGTCAATACAAGCCTCTTCTTCACTGAAATGTTAAAGAGAACATAAATGTATAAATGATTGTTGGCGCATGACCTCACCGGCTCTTCAAAACATTCTCCGAGCTTGAAGGTCTCCTTTCCGGGGAAAACCATCCCGTGTTGGAACAGGTCCCTCAAATTCAAGGCTACGAGGTGCAAGAGCTCGTCCTCATAGGCAAAGACCCTTCCATCTTCACCCAACAAAAGCACCAACTGCAGACCGAATGCGTCACACGGGAAGTCATCGATGGCACCAATCACCTCCATTTCCATCCTTTCTGGCAGGTAATAATCTTTCCAGGCTTCAAGCTGTTCTTCATCCCCTTCATACACCGTCCCATGCTGCCCACAGATTCTCAGAGTCGCACCTCTTGGTTTCACGAGAGGAATCGTCGAGTCACGATTACGCTTTATGAAATCTGCAACTCCACAGAGGTCCACAGCATCTAAAGCAAAGTCATTATTACAATCATCATTACTAGTTTATTAGAAATTATGAAATATAATATTCACACAGAGGCATTCATATCATTTTATAGCATGCAATGATATTAATGCATATACTGTCTTTCCTTAGACTTATTTTAATGAGATTTTCAGAGAAAAATGATGCCGTGAAGCAGAGGGCATGTAACAGTTCATCCAAGCAGAAGCAGTTTTAACTTGTGCTTTCTTACCTTCTTTAATGAATGACAGAAATCTCTTCTTGAATCTTTTTAGGGATCTAATGGAAAAAAGGTGGGATGACATTTTATAACAGTCATATTATGATGTTAAGAAATATATAATGTCATTTATTTATTTACTTTCTTGAATTTGTATAATTGCCAATGTGGTATTTATGGACATATATAATACCACAGAACAAGGACATACTATTTCACATCTGAATTCCATAAGCTGAAAAACTTTAATGGTAATGATTAGGCCTAAGTGTTACTAGGTGGAAAAGAAAAGAGGGCAATATATATATATATAGAGAGAGAGAGAGAGAGAGAGAGAGAACCAAAAAATGTACAGTGTGAATAACTACTAATAGCAAATATTAAAAAATAAATAAATAAAATTAACACTTAATTGTGACATTGTTCTGTAAAGTATTTTAAGCCAATCCCGTTGTTCCCACCCTGTCCTTCAAAATAAACAGTGACAGAAGAATTCTACACTTACGTGGTTGTCATGCTTCAAACTGTGTTTTCAAGACTGAAGACTTCTTAATGTGGTACTACATTGTTAAAAATAATAATAAAAAATGATCAAACAATCAAATGTTGATTTATTAGATCAACATTAGAATTAGAATATTTTTAGAGACAAGGAATAAAGGTATTATTGTGTAGGCTACATATTTTGTGTGCTCAGAAAGAAAAAAAGACTAACAAATGGTATTTGGATTTTAATGACTAGATAACTTTTATGTACATTTTTTTTTGTGTGTGTGTGAATCATACCTGGTTCAGGCCCGGTTTGTGGAACTTGTCCTAGATTGCAATAATAATTATAAAAATTGACAATAACATATTTTGAAAATATAAATTAATCTTATTTGAACCCTATTGCTATGTGTTTTTGTCTGTTACTTTTTTGTTTTTACCTTTTTATTATTTTTAAGACCACATTTAATTTATTTCACTACAAAAACACTGTTCTTCCTTTATGTAACTTACACAAAGTTCAGTAACAATGTTACATTTGACATGAAGGAAGTTGAAGTAAATGTACTCAGTGCAGTTTTAACTTGAAATCCAGCTTAAACTTTCAAATGCATATGCAATATGGTTTCTATAGCAACTATTCAAAAATGACATAATTCTAATGAACATAACTAAATGCTTAGAGTTGCATAGGAGTGTAAATCATTTGAAACAAACCTGGCAGAGAAGTGGAGAATGTGGACAGTGGATGAGGCACAGTGGCCTGGACACAGTCCTGCAATAACAGAATACAATGAAAAAATGAAAACAACAACAAATAATAACAATAACACACATACTCTACGCTTCTTTTACATACGTCACTTTGATATCGTATTCTGCAGTTGCACTGGAGTCAGTGTATCAGTATTTAGTTTATATTTCTTTTTCATTGGGAAAGTACAATGGAAACTACCACTGCTCGAGTACTTAAATATCCAACTCTTCTCTTTCAGCAAAGATCATTCAAAACCGGTTCTGCCGGACGGACTGGCCACAAGGAACAATGTGAGCACTGTTTTCTCTTTCTCTTTCTCTTTTTTAATTACAAGTTGCCTAACATTTACTTTTCCAGAAGCTCCATACTATGTCAGTATTTCTGAATGAATTAGGTTTTTATAGAAGAATACATGAAAAAAGCAGAAACAAAAACAAAGAATGTGTTGTCGGGTATCCTAAAATGTGTTTTATGTTAATATTAAATCCGTTAATTAAGTAACTCTTTGTATTCAAGACAAAAATAGTATTTAGTATGACTAACTCAACCTGACTCCATTACACCAACAACGTTTACATGTTTAAGGGTTAGATCAGGAAGAGCACCCTAAAGTAGAAACTATACACTGCTCAAAGAAAGAAAAAATAAGTATGTGTTTGGTTGGTTTTCTATAGAGTAGACAAAGGAGTAGACAAAATATGCAGGATCTATTGAAAAATGTAAAAACTTACCCAACTTTTCTCACTGGACTATTTCTTGGTTGTTAGCTGTATACACTACAAAATCTACAGGAAGTTACAAGAAAAGAAAAAAAGTACCTCAGAGATGTGGTTGTGCGCATGTGTTGGTATTTTTCCATCCAGAGACATGCTGACGTCACCTGTTGCTCAAGATTCACATATCTGAACAGTACAGGAAGAATTCTCTACTCTCACAATATTGTGTGGTTATATCTTACTTGACATTAAACATTTTCCAACCAGAAGTCAATATGTTTAAAGACATCAACTTAAAATTAATAACTGGTTTCTATTTGATGTTTTGTTAATGTCAGATTTCGAGAATACTCTGCAGAACATGCCATGAACGCCTGACTGAATAATTGAGCTTTTAATTTATATAATAATAGTAATAATTGAGCTGTTTATTTGTTTGTTTACATTTATATTGAAGTGTATCCTTACTCTTTTTTTTTCTCCATAATGTTGGGGGTAGATGTCACATGAGGAAGTTGTCACATAAGTCAGTGACAATAAGGTTTTGAGTCAAAACATGTCTTCCTTTATTTATTTAAATGACAACATTTGTTGGCCAAAATAATAGTTTGATGTTTGCAGATTATATTAAAGCTGTTGACTCACAGGGACAGGTGTGAATCTTGCTTTCTCTCACCTTACCTGTTAAACTACAAAAAATAAAGGCAAAATACTCTTGTATAAATTAAACAGAATACTCTATTTTTGTTTGCAGAAACATTTTATTTTCACAATTACACAATAGATCTAAGAATATTATTAGCTAGGGGTGTGCAGCGATCTGTATTTGTATCTGTAACAATCACAAAATTACTCGTTTCTGTATAAAACCGGAAGTAGGCGGAGCTTGAACCAGAACTTCGTACAGTTATATTTGAAAAGACCGTTATGTTTATGGTTTTACGGCCTATCTTTTTTCGTAGTTATCACTGAACAAATATGCCATGTTTAACTAAAATAATAACTTTTTTTATGAGTATAACATTTATTTAAATAACTTCTAACAGTCGGAGCCGATATCCTTGTTTAGGTAGTGCTTCGAGATGTTTAAGCCTAACCAGTTTTAAAAACTAGAGTCTGAAACCTTTCAAATGATATATAGTTTGTCAGTTTTACTGTAGGTTTAGACCAGGGGTTCTCAACCCTGGTCCTGGAGTGCCACTGTCCTGCAGAGTTTTGCTCCAACCTTGATCAAACTCACCTGCCTGTAGCTTACTAATAATCCTGAACCGCTTAATTAGCTGGTTCAGGTGTGTTTGATTAGGGTTGGAGCTAACATTTGCAGGACAGTGGCCTTCGAGGAGCAGGGTTGAGAACCCCTGGTTTAGACCAAGATATTAACGTTAAATATTTAATCGCAAACATCCCAGAGGTATGGGGGAGGGGCAGTCAAAAGTAGTGGTTAAGAACATTTTTATAAATCATAAATTCTGATATTTATTTTTTGTAATGTGTGAAAATTATTGATATTAAACGTTAATTGATTGTGTTGTTGTTGTTTTTTTTTCATATTGTAATTTTTGTGGAATTACATTGAATCCAATACGGGTCAATTTGACCCGGAAGGTACAGAAAGTAACCTGTCTTTGAACAGTCAGTGAGGGTTAATGACACAGATAGCTGCGGGTTTATTAGGCTGCTGTCACTTTAGGAGCTAATGCGTGGATCCAATATACTGACACATCAGATTTTCTCCAATAAATCGCTTCACCTCAAATATCTTGTTTTCATAATCCATGGGAGCCAAACTCAAAATCGAAAATGAAACTAGATTAATTGCACAGCCCTAAAGTACAAGAGAGATTTCGCTTCTGGATTGTGAATAACAAAAATGCATCATAGACAAATGTATTGATATTATCACTTATAGAAGCCGTTTGCAGGATACAGTTCGCTTAACTAGTTCTTAAGAGTGTTACAGCCTCTTCTTCAGATTCCTGAACAAGAACAGTTTGTAAAAAAGCTTCTACTTTCCTTCATGAAAAAGTATGCAAACTACAGGTGATACATATGCATTATAAGACAATTTAACTAAATATGAAACTCTTACGAAAGCAAAATGATACACAAGAATAAAACTCTGAAATTGTTCTTTGGGGAGGAACTCCATCTTTGAGTTGATCTGAGTCTCACAGTTGAATCTGCTGGTTTTGAAGATGAAGAACTTTATTCACTGTGAAACTTTAGATAATGTTTCCATCTCACTTGTAATGTCTGGTTAGGACAGATTTATCCAGATTATATTTTATTGCTTGCTGTATTATCATGTCTCGTTTGGTGAGGACGCAGCATCAGAGCTGAAAGGGCTGATCTGAAGATGATCTACTTACTGTGATTGTTTTCTGTGTGATTGTGTAGAGAAGATGATTGATTGAAACACTTCCCACATGCAGTGCAGTGATACGGTTTCTCTCCAGTGTGAATCATCTGGTGCAGTTTTAAACTGTTTGCTGTGGTAAACGTCTTTTCACACTCAAAGCACATGTACTCTCTCTCTGTTCTTTCAAATGTTCTAGACGTGAAAAACTCTTTCCACACAAATAACATGAATGCGGCTTCTCCCTTGTATGAACTTTCAGGTGCTTCTTACGGTATGGAGACCACAGACAATAGTTTTTTCCCGCATTGATGACATGCATACAGTTTCTCTTCAGTGTGGATGTTCATGTGTCCTTTAAGATATGCTGACTGTGTGAAAAACTCTTTCCACATTGATCACGTGTATGGTTTCTCTTCAGTGTGGATAATCTTGTGTATTTTCAGATTTATTGACCAATTAAATCTCTTGTCGCAGTGTGAACACTTGTATGGTTTCTCTCCAGTGTGGATGTTCATGTGCTCCTTAAGGTGTGCTGCTTGTGTAAATCTCTTCCCGCACTGATCACAAGTGTACGGTTTCTCTCCAGAATGAGCTCTCATGTGAACATCAAGACTGTATTTTAGGGCTGGGCGATAATTCGATTATCACGATTTAATTTTCCTCGATAAAACGATATAAAGAGTTCAATAAATGTTCGATATAATGTTTATGCGCCAAAAGCAGAATGAAACAGCGCGACTCATTTGAATC
>NW_015506903.1:26690-28910 GCF_001515645.1 Sinocyclocheilus grahami
GTTTTTTCCCGCATTGATGACATGCATACAGTTTCTCTTCAGTGTGGATGTTCATGTGTCCTTTAAGATATGCTGACTGTGTGAAAAACTCTTTCCACATTGATCACGTGTATGGTTTCTCTTCAGTGTGGATAATCTTGTGTATTTTCAGATTTATTGACCAATTAAATCTCTTGTCGCAGTGTGAACACTTGTATGGTTTCTCTCCAGTGTGGATGTTCATGTGCTCCTTAAGGTGTGCTGCTTGTGTAAATCTCTTCCCGCACTGATCACAAGTGTACGGTTTCTCTCCAGAATGAGCTCTCATGTGAACATCAAGACTGTATTTTAGGGCTGGGCGATAATTCGATTATCACGATTTAATTTTCCTCGATAAAACGATATAAAGAGTTCAATAAATGTTCGATATAATGTTTATGCGCCAAAAGCAGAATGAAACAGCGCGACTCATTTGAATCGTGCCACACGGAGCGTTTATCTGCTCGGATCACAGTTCAAACTACCGAGTGGTAGCTCACTAGAGCAGATGTGTTTACTCGGTCACGCAAGCATTAAGCAGCGCTGTGAGATACACTGCTTGAATTCAGCAATGAACACAAATGACTCGGTGATTTAAACTAGTTTAAAGCCAAACAGGAGAAACACCGTGTGCAGCAAGACAGTCAGAAGGCTTTTCAATCTACACGTCGCCATCATTTACCATGTATTTACTGTATTAACACTCACTGCAGCATGGTATTGTGGCAGATATTTGGGATATTCACACTGATTTTTATTATAGGAGTAATGGTAATTATATTAAGCATTTGTGATTAAGCTATAGCATTTGTGCATTTATACTGAATGTTGTTAGACTACTGTTTTTCATACAAACAGGCTACCTAAAAACCATATAGTTATATTTTTACCATGGTATTAAGGTGCTATATGTGTGGTTTTAACTGTGTTTATCATGATTAAAATGTATGCTACTATGGGAGACCGATGCTTAATAAAAAAAATAAATAAAAAAAACTTGGTCAGAATCAATTTAACCATATAAAACTGAGGTTGCTATAATTTTTGTACATATGTTACTGATTTTGATAATGAACAAAAATGTACCTCTGCATCCTAACTCAAGCTACTATCAAATGTGCATTTCTAAGAAACAAAAAAGTGATGTTATTATTAATATTATCAGGCTACCCAAACCTGTTTCTTGATTTGAAACAGTATCACTCATTAGGACATGCAGAAACTAAGAAATACTTTTCTATTTAGATATTTATTTTGTTAAGGAAAATTAATGGTCTGGTTTCTACAACTTTCACTTTGGAGCAAAAATCTGGCTTTAAACTTGAAAGAAATAAAGATTTGACATTTACCGTGATAATTATCGACTGATATTAAAAAAATGACTGATCATTTTTTTGGCCATATCGCCCAGCCCTACTATATTTGTATGTGAAACTCTTTCCACACTGAGTGCAGGTGAAAGATTTCTTGGCTCTTATTTTCTTTAAAACTTTCCGTTTGGTTTAAGAGCAACTCAAATGTTTTTTCTCCAGTTTTGACATTATTTTTCTTCTCCACTTCGATCAATTATTTATTCTCTTCATTTTCTTCAATCAACTCTGAAACTAAAAGTAAAAACAAATCATTTTCACTAACTTGCGAAAAGAAAAAACAGAAATGTGAAAGGACATAAAAAATTAACCCCGATAAAACGGTTTATGTTAACCCTGAAATGAGGGAAACTCTAGGTTTTCTGTTTCAGAATGGGAGATTTGTCAAGCCCGAGAAAGCAGCGCAAGTCAAGCCCGTTTCTGAAAGAGAGGTAACTTATACTTGCAGGACAGTGACCGTGGTAACTTACACTGTGAACATAACCTGGTCGGGAGCAGGTTTTCCTCTGTAAACCTAGAGTATCTTACCGTCTCCTCCCCCTTTTTAAAGCGCAAGCAATGGTTAAATACCTCATTTATTCAATCAGGCTGCAAAAATGTTTTTCTGACTGAGCATTGTTTGTCTTATTTCAAGTACAACCCGATTCCAAAAAAGTTGGGACACTGTACAAATTGTGCATAAAAACAGAATGCAATGTGGAAGTTTCAAATTTCAATATTTTATTCAGAATACAACATAGATGACATATCAAATGTTTAAACTGAGAAAATGTATCATTTAAAGGGAAAAATAAGTTGATTTTAAATTTCATGGCATCAACACATCTCAAAA
>NW_015506903.1:28964-33532 GCF_001515645.1 Sinocyclocheilus grahami
CATTTGATATGTTATCTATATTCTATTGTGAATAAAATATAAGTTTATGAGATTTGTAAATTATTCCATTCCTTTTTTACTCACAATTTGTACAGTGTCCCAACTTTTTTGGAATTGGGTTTGTACAAATATATACAAATTCTTACGTTAAGATGTAATTTCTATAGATGAAAAATGATATAAGATATTTAGCCTTGTTTCCTGAGGGAAACAAGTGCATTTAAGTGCATTTTACATAAAACATGTAAAATTGTCCGCCATAGGGTAAGAAAAATAATCTTAATGCAAACGGAAACAAGCATATTTTTTATTTCTTACCCCACTGGCACATAATTATAGCAAAATAAGAAAAATGCACTCAAATGATTTTTCCCCATGGAAACAAGGCTAAATACCTTATGTCTTTTTAATGTAGAAAATGCATATTGATTTAAGAATATTTCGATATTTTGACTGGAAACAAGAAGACAAAAATTCTAAGTAAAAAAAATTTTTTTTGCAGTGCATGTATTCATTCATTGCACATATTTTCATCATGCAGACACGGTCAAAGTGACAAAAATGGCATCTCCTTTAATACAAGATCCCATAGACGAGGAGGCTGAATAAATGTATAGGGAGTTTTTTTTGATGTTGCCATATTCTCATGCATATTTATTTGAACAGTATTATTTTAAATGGTAGTTTTCTATAAAACATTGGAGATACAGAGCACATTAGTAAGACCGCTGTATGCAGACTGATAAGGGAAGTGTACGTCGCTCTCACACTGTTTCTGAGAATTGTTTCCTGGGCACAAATCCCTCAAAGAGGAGTTTCACTGGACTGTAGGTCAGTGGTGTAGAAATTGGTTTAAATGAGGCTAATCTGATAAATGACAGCTGCTAAATAAACACAAATTATTCACAATTTATTTGGTCATCTTTATTTTCTACAAATACAAAATCAACAGCTATTCTTTCTCCTTTTGGATTTTAAAATTCTTCTACTTGACCATCTCCTCTTCATCTTTCAGTGGTGCTGGTGCAGGTTCTTCCCCCATTTTGCAAGCCTTTGCCTTCATGCTTCATGTCAACTGAGTAGCCTACAAGTCAGTTGTTAATTTAATTATTCTAATTAAGAAATGTAACAGGTTTGATTAGAGAATATTTAATAAGCCTATGTGAAAAGAGCATTAAACTATGTGGAAAAACCTGCTGCGCATTGAAATAGACACTGAATGATATTTAATGTCAAATGTTTGTAAAGTCATGTGAATTGTGTTTTTATAATAAACTTTTTTAGATGCTGCTACGTTCTTTTTTTTTGTTGCCGTGGGATACCATGAAAATTAATATTAGTTAAATAATTTTACAGTTTTCACCTCTGATATAATAACAGTGATTAAGAATTCAAGTTATTTATTGATTCGGAAGTATGCAGAGGTTTTTTTGTCTGTGCTGTTGCCATGGTGAATCATAATTTCAGAGCTCCACTGATCATGACTTCTCATAGTCGTGGTGCACGCGCTAAACTCAAGAGTCAACCTACTCAGGGTCGACTGAACTAACACAATTTAGCTGTTCTGAAACCAAAAATTCAGTTTCCCATCTCAGGGTAAGTCAACTCAGAGTTGGTTGAACCTCCTTATTGAAACGGGCCCCTGGCGATTTCCGGCAACACGAGCGACAAAGATGGATCATTGGCGACTGGATGGGGTCTGTCCAGCAACGCGAAGTTTAGAATCCTTCAACTTCATGCAAATGAAGAGCGACTTTCGGGAGCGACAGCCAATAGGAAAGAAGATGGTAGAGCTCATGTGATCGTTCTCCTCTCAGCTCCGGCAGTGATGGAAAGATGGAGGAGAGGCTGTTTGCGTTTTTGCTGTAGATAAACATATGCAATGGGAAAAAGTAGAGCTGGCTCGATACCAGTTTTTCAGAACCGATCCCGATCCAATACCAGAAATTCTGAGTATCGGCCGATACCGATACTGATCTGATAACAGTTTTTTTTGATCAATCAGTTTTTTTTTATAAATCAGTGTTTCTATACCTCAATGTGTTGACCTGATCATCACTCTTGTGTGTTAAACAGAATCTACCACATATAGACGACTTCATTGTAAAGAAAAACAACAAATAACTAAATATATAATCATCCTATATGACACAAATACTACTATAAACTAGGTTGGTGGATAATTCAGAAGCAAAAGTTACTCTAGAAAAATCATGAGTGAACAATAATTTGATCAAATCTAAACATTTAGTGAAAAAAAAATAATAATAAAAGTGAGTAAGTGTAGGGCTAAATCTGGTAAAATGTTAAACATTGCTCTTTGTTAATAATATATATAATATATAATAATAATAATAATAATAATATATATAACAAAAAATAGTAAATTAAAAGGCATTTCTTTTAAATGTATAGCACAGTAATGAGGCAGCAACATATGATGGATAAGACAACAAGAAAGGCTATTAATGATGTTTCATTGCACAAAAGTATAACACTGTAACATGAAAGGATCCAATACGGAGCGGCACAAAGCGCTTATGCGCATCCAGTGCGCAGAAGCAACAGTCACAGTGCAGCGCTCCACATAGAAAAGTTCAAAGCACAAAGGGAAGAGATATTGATGCGTAGTGTATATCTGTGCAATAGTTTATTGAGCCTTTTTGTTTTAACAGTTTTAAATTTCAGTGTTGCTGTGCGCATGAAGAACAATTCATAGTGCTCTCTACTCCAGTCCTGTGATCTAACAGACACCCAGTAGAAAGTAACATGCTTTAGAAACAGCACGAAACTCCAGCAAGATAAAGTCCTTTTATACAAAACCACTGATCTTTATCCACAGATCAAGTATAATAATAGGAACATTGAATCATCTTGAAGAGAGTTTCATCGTCTTGTCTGCCATAACTGAACGCGACACGCAGTTTGAACGCTGAATGGAGGATCAGACAGCCACAGTGGAGAGAAGAGTATTGTATGGAACTTGTATTTAATGACTTAAATATTCATCTGTACCTCACATTAAACTATGGAACGGTCTCTGAACACTTGAAATATAGTGCACGAAAACTTTATGGTGCTTTATAATGTTTGTGTGCCTTTAGTGGGGCTTAATATAACAGAATAATATATGCTGAATATCGGATTTGGATCGGTCTCGTCTGACCGATACCCGATAGGGATGGGCGATGCCACTTATTTTGTTTTTGATACGATATGATACTTTTAAAGGCCAATATCGATACAGATACAATACTAAATGTAACTTTTAAATTATGCAATGTATTAAATTATTAAATTACTAAGAGTAAAATGGGTAATTGATACCCACTTAACTTTATACTTGAAACGCATTTTAACATTCAGTACACCTTAATTGCAACTTATTAGGTTATATTTTTGTTTAAACATGGTTAAAATAGGCCTATGTTTACTGTAGTAGTAACCATGGAAATCTACAACTATAGTTGAACTACGGTCACTTTAGCAAAACCATGGTTCCCTTTCAAGGGAACTTTGAACTGCGTCCTCTAGGGGTCGCTATGGGGAACGCCTCGTTGTGACCCGTGTCTGAAGCATACATTGAAAAAACACCAACAACACGTTGGCCGGCGACAGCCCATGACGTCACTACCGGTGCGATTATGGTATAAATAGGCGCCGGGAGAACATGTCATTCTCTTCTTCGTCTTCACTGACTGTTTTGTTTGAAGCATGCATTTTCGTGGTAAGAGCGGTCTATATTCCTATCATGCTGAGGCATGGAGGAGGATGGGCTCGTGGGGATCGCAGGTGGATCCGGCTGATGAGTTTAAAAAAGGAGCCCCTCTCGCGCTCGTCGGCTGTGGACGAGAGTAAGCTGCTGGAGGATGATGTTATTTCTTTAACATCGTTTGATCCGGGGGGGCGGTGCTCTGCTGGGTTCGGCCCGTTAAGAGCAGGAGATGTCTGAGGACAGCGAAGAAGCTGAGGCTGAGCCTTCCCAATCCTCCTGCTCTGCGTATGGTGAGTTTTGAGTGTTGTCTTTCTTACACATTCATCGATTCTAGCATACGAGTTATGCCAACATCGAGGAGATGCACGGAAACGACTATGAGAGGATGCACCTGTGAAAAAGATGACTGGCTAGCTATCTTTCTATGGGTGAGACGTCCTCTCTTAAAACTCC
Organism: Sinocyclocheilus grahami; assembly: GCF_001515645.1. Classification (NCBI taxonomy): domain Eukaryota; kingdom Metazoa; phylum Chordata; class Actinopteri; order Cypriniformes; family Cyprinidae; genus Sinocyclocheilus; species Sinocyclocheilus grahami. The sequence continues at coordinate 33,133 of NW_015506903.1, forward strand.
CTTAGCAGGTAGCAGCAGGTCAGGCTGTTGCTTCGTTGCGCACAATGCGGTGCTCCAGGCATATTAGGCTGACCTGCTGGAAGACCTGGATAAAGGCCTGATGAGGTAGCTGAGTTTCGCCGCACCACATATCTCACTCTCTGTGCTACTAAGCATGGCAGCTATAGTAGGTATTGAGAGACATCTGTGGGTGAACCTGGCAGATATCGGGATGGAAGAGAGGGGCTTGCTTCTCGATGCGCCGGTTTCGCCTTCCGAATTTTTTTGGTTACCTCCGTTGAGACGGTGGTCGAAAAGTTCAGGGAGGCAAAGGCGCGCTCAGTGGCCTTCAGTCCTTCATTTCACGATGGTCCAGGTCTAAGCCCGAACAGCATAGGGGTCCTGGTCCGTCTCGGTCTGA
>NW_015506903.1:33693-34489 GCF_001515645.1 Sinocyclocheilus grahami
AAAAGCACATTAGTCAAGTTTTGTTGAACATCGGAAAGTGTGAAAATATAAAACATACTGGAAATGTTTTCATGACTTAATTACAGTCTTATCACTGTATGATCATGTGATTGAAGCAATTGATGGTGGAGCAAGAGAAACATTTTTAAAGTATTTATTTATTTATTTAAAAGATTAATGTATCTGTGTGTCTTAAAGGACTTTGTGTAAGCTATTTAATTGAGGATTCTGTTAAAGGGGTTTTTATGATCTCGGTTAGGGGTGTTGGACCATAATAATTGAGACGCTATGTTTAACAGGAAACAAGGGATGATTTATGAAATACCTGTAGGCCTACTGTCATTATAGTTAATGATGAAGCATTCATAAATTGAGTTTGTATTAAATAAACAATGTTTTAATAAAATTGTATTAAAGTGTTCAAACAATACAACAATTTTAACAAAGAACAACTGCTGGAAAAGTGCATTTACACACTGTAATTAACTCTAAATGTTTTACACACTATATTGAACAGGTACTGCCTGTTGTTTGTAAATTACAAAAGTTATTGTGCATTATAAAAAAAAAAAAGTGCAAAGGTAGTTTTAAACAGAGGTTTTAACCACTGTAGTGAAAAGCTGTAACAATATGCAGCTTGACCCTCTCTTATGAGGGTAGGTTTGAATTCAGAAAAACAATCTGCCTAACTTTGTTAGGACTCAGTCTGTTTCGTCTTTCTGAAATAATCTGACCTGTTTTCGAAAACACTCTCTCTGATGGCACAGATGTAGCAACTATGCAAAGCCTCCTTTTC
>NW_015506903.1:42215-42830 GCF_001515645.1 Sinocyclocheilus grahami
CGATCAGCACTGGAGCTCCTCAGGGTTGTGTTCTCTCCCCACTGCACTTCTTCTCCCTGTACACCAACGACTGCACATCTAAAGACCCCTCTGTCAAGCTCCTGAAGTTTGCAGACGACACCACACTCATCGGCCTCATTCAGGACGGTGACGAGTCTGCTTACAGACAGGAGGTCGAGCAGCTGGCTGTCTGGTGCAGTCTCAACAACCTGGCGCTCAACACGCTAAAAACTGTGGAGATGACCGTGGACTTCAGGAGAAACCCCTCTGCACTCCCCCCACTCACCATCATGGACAGCACTGTGACTGCAGTGGAGTCATTCAGGTTCCTGGGCACCACAATCTCTCAGGACCTGAAGTGGGACACTCACATTGACTCCATTGTAAAAAAGGCCCAGCAGAGGTTGTACTTCCTTCGCCAGCTGAGGAAGTTCAACCTGCCACAGGAGCTGCTGAAACAGTTCTACTCTGCCATTATTGAATCTGTCCTCTGCACTTCTATAACTGTCTGGTTCAGCTCAGCTACCAAATCTGACCTCAGAAGACTTCAGAGGGTAGTCCGGACTGCTGAGCGAATCATTGGTACAACCCTCCCTTCTCTCCAAGAACTGTACT
>NW_015506903.1:43413-44065 GCF_001515645.1 Sinocyclocheilus grahami
TCCAGCAATCAGTGGTCAGACACACAGCTGAAGCTCTGCTGACTTTCACCATCACCTCTTCTTTAATTTTGCTGTAGAGCTGTGGTACCAGATTGTTTGATACGGTCTTTCGGTTTGGTAAAACGTATGATGGATCAAGTGCCTTCAATAATCTTCTAAATCCTGTGTCATCAACAATTGAAAAAGGTTGTAAATCCAGTGCAATCATTTTGACCAACTCCTCATCAACTTTGCTTTGTCTGACAGGGCCAATTCGTGTTCTCACAAAGCTTGTTATTTGACTCTGTCTTGACCTTTGGACACTGGTGCCAATTCCAGATGTGGATGCAGAAGAAGTAGAAGCAGTATCAGAAGAGACGGCAGCTGTAGAAGCCGTACCTGAGGCTGATGTTGATTCTGTAGACTCCTCTTGTCTCACTTGCACAAGCAATGCAGTTAGATGCTTTGTTTGCAAGTGTCTTCTATAATTGCATGTTGATCCTCCTTGGCCTGACAAAATAATGCTACAAAGCTTGCATTTTGCTTTCTGGGGTCCAGCCTCATCAAAGTGAAGCCAAATAATGCTTCTTTTTCTGGAGGTCATCTTGTGTGGCTGCTCTTTCTACCTGTCTGCCTTGGTTGTTGTTTGTAACCTTTGGGGTGAGAGGTGTCA
>NW_015506903.1:44729-89686 GCF_001515645.1 Sinocyclocheilus grahami
GTCCGATTTGAGAACCGATGAGCTGATGATACTGCGCATGCGTGATTCAGCGACAGCATGTGATCTGAACTACCGAACCGAACAGTAATGACTGTCACAGCACAGCAGCACCGCCCGGCGCCCGCCACAGGTGTCTGAACTCTGAACCGGACAACTGATTAATTACAAATAAACCGTAATGGATTATATATAGTAAGTGGAGCATAGTTTCTGCGCTGATGAAGACTAATTTATTGACGTCATAACTGTAAAACATCCTAGTTTGCAGATCACTGCCTGTATATGTGTTGATGCTTTAGATACAAAAATCTAAATTGTAAGAAACGTATCAGATTATAATGATGTTTTAATTGACTGATGTTATGATTACTGACTTTATATTTGAATGTGTTAAGCCCGCGATAGACTTGACGCCATTACGTCATCGCCAATGACGTCATTACATCGAGCGTAAAAGAATCAGTGAACCGTTTTTTTCAACCGGTTTATTTAATCGAACTGTCCGAAAGAACCGAACTTCCCATCACTAGAAGAAGTGAATGACATGTTCCCCGGCGCCTATTTATACTATAGTCACACCGGTAGTGACGTCATGGCTGTCGCCGGCCAACGTGTTGGTGTTTTTTCAATGTATGCTTCAGACACGGGTCACGACGAGGCGTTCCCCATAGCGACCCCTAGAGGACGCAGTGTCTCGTACATAAGTAACCCGAGATGTTTATTTCCATTAGGGACTACCAGTAACAGGCTGTTGCACGCATAAAATGCAACCTTTTTATTCTGACAGTGTATGATTTATATTAACATTACAGAATAGAACATGACCAATACGAACTTTTAACATTCAATTTAACTAAATGTAATTGCACATTATAGGCTACAATTTCAATTAGTTTATTGTGAAATAACTCAAACATGTATGTTTTTCTGTCCTCTAATAAGCATTGTTCTGGGCTGCGTTTCCCAAAAGCATCAATGCTTTCTTATGATACTTTTGGGAAACGCAGCCCTGTTTGAATACAGTGTCAGCAGTGAGTGAACACTCTCTGTGATTGATTGCTTCTGTCTCGCAACATTTGTGCGTTTAGATGAGCAGGAAAATAGTTCTATCCTACACAATTATTCGCTAACATAGGTTATTCGTCCAATTCAATGCATACTGTACGCATTACATTTTTTGTTAAATAATCAATCGCTGGTAAAAAAAAAAAAAAACACACCTTAGTATCGATATTTTTTTATTTGAGTATCGATACTTTCGATACTCGCATCAATATCGATATACCGATACTTCAGGATCGATACGCCCATCCCTAATACCCGATCCGGCAGAAAATGGCAGTATCGGAGCGATACCGATACTGAGTATCGGATTGGCGCACCACTAGAAAAAAACAGGCTCCGTTTCTCATTCATTTTTGTCTTTATGTACAGATTTATTATATTATATTTAGTCTTTGGCCTCCAAAATGTTTGTATTTAGCGGCAAGAAAACTGATTCGCTGTCAACAACGATATTACTTGGCAGCCAGTAGTGAGAACGCCCATGACCTCATGGCCAGCCCCTGGCGACATGCAGCGACAAAAGTCACTGCAAGTGTGAATGCAGCTTTATACCGTAAATTGCATTTTTATAATTGGATTCCGCAATTCCGTACGCGTTTTCCACATCGTGGAAATCATAGGGCCCTAGTTTCGCTTTCAGATGGGTCTGCTCTGCACCACTAACGTCTGTCTTGTACGTCTCCATCTTTCTTGTGATTTTAGCGCCCATTTGTTCTGCATCAATCGCTTCCAGGGCTTTTTTTTACTCTGTAACTAATGTGTTTCAAAATGTAGCAAAGTACAATACTTAAAACAAAACCTACTTAAGTAAAAGTAAAATTACAGATTTTAAAAATTACTTTAAAAAGTAGAAGTAAAAGAAGTAAAAGTAAAAAGCTACTCAATTACAGTAACCCAAGTAAATGTAATTCGCTACTTTCCACCTCTGCATCTTGCATTGTGAATATCGTTAAATATCAACATCTTTATATTACATTGGTCTTTAAGTCTGATTATTTTCTGTTGTTGTTTATATTTCATGTGATGTGTGACGCAGTTTGTGGCCTAAACATATAGTTTGCTGATAGTTTAATTCTTCAGAGCATATTGCGGTCAATGTACAAATACAATCATCACTTTAAACTAGCAACACAATTGAATCCTTCATTACAAATCTCAATAACTAATTTTCGACCAAAAACGTTATGATCTTTTGCCTTTTCACGGCAGAGCAGCTAATGACTTTAAGAGAGACAATAACCCAAATAACACCAGTAAATCAACTAAACCATGGCTGAAAAGCAAGGGAACGTGTGTGTTTTCTTGACCTTTAGCCAATTGTGATGCTGTGGCATAACCCAAAGAGGGTTGTGCTCAAGACAACCAAGAAATACTGATGAACTTAAGCAGATTTGTGTGTAAGGATGATCCAAAAAAGGAGCTATATAGAGTATGATTGGTGGAGGTTTTGCTAATAAATGAGGATCTACTGTACAAGTTACTGAATACAAGGGTTCACTTACTTTCACTACCCTGCACTGTGAATCAAAACTCAAAATATTTTATTGGGAGATCTGAAAGCTTCACAATCAAACAAGGGTTACATCATATTTCAATACATTTTTCAATATTCAAAGAGTTGCATCATATTTCAACACATTTTTCAGTATTCGTTGAATAAAATACCGGAGATAGCAAAAGATAATTGATAGTGTTAATTTGTTTGTATTATAATAATGACAATTTTGATCATTGTTTGTATTAAGACAATGTTTTGGTTATACAGAGGCAAGAAAAAGTCTGTGAGCCTTTGAAAATATTCAGCTTTTGTTACGCCACTGCGAGTAATCACTCACTGTATGTAATAAAAATGTTAAAAGAACAGACCATATTTTATGAGTAAGCAATGCAGAAATCAAAATGTTTTGAAAGAGTTCTCAAACGTATAAAACAAAAAAATGCAAAGAGTGTTGTTGAGGTAAAAATCTTCATATTCTGGTGGACTTTTAATAAGGGATTTAACTTGTAAAAAAAATATATATATATATAAGTCAAGGCACTCATGGATTAAAACAATGCAAAAAGCCTTACTCGTGTACTCATGACTACATTATTTATATATATATATATACCGTATTGGCCCGAATATAAGACGACCCTGATTATAAGACGACCCCCCTTTTTACAGATGTACCTTTTGGAAAAAGGCTTTTTAAAAACCAGATCTTGTTTTTTCTCAGTAAAACACATTTTGTCTTCAATTATTTTAATATTGCATATTTTTCCTATTTTAATTTTTGTTTTGAAAGTATGGTAAAAACTGGTCAAATGTACCAACAATCACATTTAAAAAATACACTTTTTGATATACCATTAAAAAAATCTTATTAACAGTAGTCTTACTGTAGTCTTCAAATCTGGGTACTGTCTTACGTTTTAAAATCACAAAGAGAGTTTGGTCCCATCATCCCAACATGACAGTCACGACTCATGCAGGTGTAAGGTTTTCTTTCTCTTTAGTTTTTACTCGCGATCTTTACAACACGCATTACATTACGTATTTCATGGCACACTCGCGTATTTGGCGCCATCTATTGTTGTGGGTGTATTATTGACATGCCAAAGTCTAGACCCCGAATATAAGACGACCGTGTTTTTTCAGATGTATTTCCAAGAAAAAAACATTGTCTTATATTTGGGTCAATACGGTATATATATATACGTATCTCATCACGATAATTTTTTTTCATATCAGTTGATATCGATAATTATCACGGTAAATGTCAAATCTTTATTTCTTTCAAGTTGAAAGTTGTAGAAACCAGACCATTAATTTTCCTTAACAAAATAAATATCTAAATAGAAAAATTAATTTATTAGTTTCTGCATGTCCTAATGAGTGATATTGTTTCAAATCAAGAAACAGGTTTGGGTTGCCTGATAATATTAATAATAATTATATCACGTTTTGTCTCTTAGAAATGCACATTTGATAGCAGCTTGAATTAGGATGAAACGATGTAAATTTTTGTTCATTATCAAAATCAGTTAAGATATCTTAAATTGGTAGCAACCTCAGTTTTATATGGTTAAATTTATTCTGACCAAGTTTTTATTAATTTATTTGTAAATTAAGCATCGGTCTCCCATAGTAACATACATTTAAATCATGATAAACAGTTCATTTGTGTTCATCGCTGAATTCAAGCGCTTCACACTGTATCTCACAGCGAGGTTTAAAGGGGTCATATGATGCAAATTCAAGTTTTCCTTTCTCTTTGGAGTGTTACAAGCTGTTCGTGAATAGTCTGTGCAACTTTAGGGATCTTATCTAAAGTCTCAAACCCAAAGAGATATTCTTTATAAAAGTTAAGTGTCAGCCACGCTTACCTAAAACACCTCGTTCTAACACGCCCCCACATGTCTACCTCACGATGTGGGAAGATTTGCATAACGCCGCCCAAATGTTCACGCAAAGAAAGAAGGCGTATTATCGCTGTAGTATTGTTGTTGCCGCCGCTGCCATGTTGTGAAGACGCTGTGTGTTTCGTTGTGAAAGCGAAACTACTTTGTTTGGTCTTCCAAAAATGGACACGACTAGAAATCAGTGGTTAAGTTGTATTTACAACACTGTTCCAGAACACTTCAACCCAAATATTCAGATGTGTGCAGCACATTTTATGGAGGACTGTTTCCTGATCCTGGGAGAGGAGACTACAATGCCGGCTACACACAAAGGCTGTTTCTATAAAGTGGGGCAGTTCCCACTTTGCAAGTACAGTCAGGAGCTTCTGACTCACAGCCGGTAAGTACCTTTTTATATTTAAAGAATTTGCCACTGATGATTCAAACGTGAGTTTTGAGCAGTGTAGAGTAGCGCTTGTTGTTTGTCATTTCTCCGATCACAAATGCAGACAGTTTTATTTTTACATGGCGCGATGTAACTCATCGTATAAAGAGACAGTATAAGTCGTTATAATCCGTAATTACGTCCCCCCCCGGATGCAACAAATGCCTCGTTTATAATGGGTTTTAATGTTTTTGTCTCGTCGCTCCGGCTGGGCAGGGCATCATCACAGTAACATTTCCGTCACACGCGTGAGGTATTCGGCCAATCACAATACACTGGATAGCTGGCCAATCACAGCACACCTCGCTTTTCAGAACGATGAGCTTTGTAAAAATCGACGCGTTTCAGAAAGGCGAGGCATAGAGGAGAAGCAATAATGTACAGTATGTGGAAATTAATGTGTTTTTAACCTTAAACCGCATAAACACATTTCATTACACCAAATACACAAAATAATGTTCTTTTTAGCAGCATCATATGACCCCTTTAATGCTTGTGTGACCGAGTAAACGCATCTGCTCTAGTGAGCTTGTGCCGCGCAGCAGTCTGAACTGTGATCCGAGCAGATAAACGGTCCGTGGGGCTTGATTCAAATGAGTCACGCTGTTTCGTTCCACTTTTGGCGCATAAACATTATATCGAACACTTCGTATCGTGTTATCGAGAAATTATATCGCGATAATTATCTTTATCAAATTATTTATATATATATATATATATATATATATATGAGTTGAGTTCAGGCTAATAAGTCTTCATCTGTATGAATCCCAAAAAGCTGAAATTGAGTGAATTCGAGTTAAATCGATTGTGGATCCCAGAAACTCTGGCTTTAGTCTGGGGCGAGCCTGCGTGCCCACTGGATGAGAATCTGATGGAGATAAACACATAATTATTCATGACATTCTATCATTATTATAACACATTAGCTGGATCTATTATCATTTTATAATTTTAATTTTTCACAGGACCCACGGCCAAATACATGCTTTGTGTGCTCGTCGTCTCCTGATTAGAACCCAAAATAGATCAATATTAAGTCTGCTTTTTAAAACAAAGACAAGAGGCAGTAGAATGTCTAGTATATGTGTCTTAAACCACCAGGGAAACTCTGAATATACATGCAATGTGTGCATGTCAACAGATAAAGTTTGATTGGAAGCTTGTGACATAAACGCACAGATCACCCTGATCACATTATTTAGCATTATGTAAACACTATGTTTGGATTCAACAATCTCACTCCGATTGACACAAAAGCTGTTCATGTAAATGTAGCTAATCTTATTTTTTCTTGAATACTAAAGTCTAAACCCTTTACAGTTACGTGTTCATGATCAAATAACATCATTATTGTCAAAAAATGGTTAATGCAAAATGTAAACCTAAATTTCTTGTCAGTCCACATATAATTTATCAAAACAAATAGTTTTAGTTCAGATTATTATTGCACTAAGAAGTTTGTACTGTAAAGTGACTAATGGATCCATCACTAATGGAGATGCAACTGATCCATGATGATAATTATGATTATTATCACTTATTTGTTGCAGCCCAATGCATTTTAAATACAAAAGGAAAAAAAATATTGTCTTGAACTGAATTACACAATTAATTCAGTGAAAAAGAATAAACCACTAGACTGGATTTTAGATTTGTGTTTTTGTAGAGCAACTCACGTTCTTTGAACCCCTCTCTGGTCTGAGATTTGGGAGTCTGGATGACATGGACGGTTTTCACTACAAAACACATCTGCAATTTAGCTCTTCAGTCACATTCAAATTAAACTACAACTAGTTTATATTTAATAAACTCTTTTCTGAAAATAAATCCGTATTTACCTAACTTTGACATATTTTGTATGCCATCTACGCAGAACTGCTGCAGTTTGTCTCTGAGCTGAGAGACTGATTTCACTACTTCATCAAAAGAGGGCTGAGAACTGACAGCGAAGCCATCTGTAGATCCAGAGAGAGAGCCAGATGGCCAACTCTACAGACACAGACAAAAACGTCTGTTACACCTGCTGAATCAATGACTTCTTAATGAATAAATGTAAACACCTTGAGGAAATGAATATGGTCCTCTGTCTCTGAAAGCTGCTCCAGCGCAGCGTCTCTCCTCTTCAGATCATCAATCTCCTGCTTCAGTCGCTCCAGTCGTTCTTCAGCTCGACTCACTGCAGCTCTTTCCTGATCTCTGATCAGCTGTTTCACCTCAGAGCGACGTTTCTCAATGGAGTGTATGAGTTCAGTGAGGATCCTCTCACTGTCCTCCACTGCTGTCTGTGCAGAGTGCTGTTATAGGACACGCATTACAGTCGGTTCATCACTAGCACTACCTCAAACAGCAACGGTGCCACTAAAAGAGCTCCAGCACTGCAGGAGAGTCTCAAACTGAGACTCAAATTTCTCTTTTTTTCCACTAAACTCACCTTATGAGACGCCACAGCCTCTCTCAGCTTCTTAAGATCGTTCTCTTTCTTCTGGATTACCTTCTGGATTTTTCTCTGGTTCTCCTCCAAATGACTCTACAGAAAACAGAAATGTGTTTAAATCAATAAATGTTTATGAGAAGATGCTAACCCAGGCAAAAACTAAATAAATAACTGTAATAGTGTAGTATTGAATGTTCAGCATCATTCCTCCAGTCTTCAGTGTCACATGATCTTCAGAAATCATTCTAATATGCTGATTTGCTGCTCAAGAAACATTTCTGAGTATTATCAATGCTGGAAACAGTTGTGCTGCACAATATTTCTGCGGCAACTTATTACATTTTATATTTCAAGATTCGTTGATGAATAGAAAGTTCAAAAGATCAGTCTTTTGTAACATTATGAATATCTTTACTGTCACTTTTGATCGATTTTAATGTGTCCATGCTGAAAAAGTTTCTCAAAAAAAAAAAAATCATCCCAAACAAATGCAGTGTATATTATATTTTAGAGTGAATGATCTAATGCCTGCATGAGTTCAGTACTGCAACTCAATCTTTCCTAAACATAACAAAATATGAGGAGAGAAACAACATTAACTGTCACAAGGTCCTGTATAGAGCAGTACCTGTTTTTCTTTCCATTCTGATGCAGCGGATACAGTGTCATGGTTTTTGTGTTCATCCACCAAACACAGCACACAGATACACTGCTGGTCAGTGCGGCAGTAAATATCCAGCATTTTATCATGTTGAGGGCAGATCATCTCCTGCAGTCGCCCAGTGGCGTCCATCAGATTGTGTCTTTTACCTCTGAAGAGATTCTCATGCTGTTCAAGGTGATCTTGACAGTAAGAGCTTCGACACTCCAGACACGATTTCGCTGCTTTCTGTTTAACCCCAGTGCAGGCATTGCACTGAACATCTCCAGATCCAGCGTGATGAACTGCAGGAGCAGCAGCTTGGAGTCTCGTCTTTCTGAGCTTCTCCACCATTTCGGCAATCACCACATTCTTCCCTAAAACTGGTCTTGGACTGAAGGTCTGTCTGCACTGAGGACATCTGTAGATTCCCTTCCAAACCTCCTCGTCCCAGGAACCTGAGATGCATCCCTTACAGTAACTGTGTCCGCAGGGGATCGTCACTGGCTCCTTCAGCAGACCCAGACACACTGGACAGCTGAACTGATCCTCAGCCCATGAGATACTGGCTTCTGCCATTTCACTGGATGAACACAGACATGATACACACTGCAGCTTGACAGTCGAGTTTATTTACTGTACCTTCCTGATTGACTACATACTTAAGAAACAGGTTTTTCTGTATGGAGTGACTTACCGTAACTTGTTCATTTCCGTGTTTTTTTTTTAATGATTACTGTTTAGATGACAAAGTTGTCTAAAATATTTAGCATGATTTAACTCTTTGCATACCGATTTCACAAATGAATGAAATCAATGCATGGAAGTTTAAAAATGTTGAGTGAAAAATCCAAAAGAATAAATCCACTATTTTATTAACAGTGATTGCATTTATATAAAAAGTAATCTTTTCGAACACAAACACGCACTGTGTGGAAAAATGTTTAATGAAGTCATACTGTACAAGTACTGAATATTCTTTAGGGGTGTAGGAATGTGGTTGGATGAGATCTGAAAAACTCTGCTCATAATGTTCCAGTAGGAGTTTATATAATGTCTATTTAACTTAAGGCTTAAACGTGTAGTGCATTAGTTTGCTTTAATGTGTAGGAAGCGGGCTGTTTCTCTATCCGATCACTGTTATTCCTCTGGAAAACTCCTAAAGATCACTAGTACACAAACAGCTCGGAGTGGAAATGCAGCTCTGAATATTAGTTTTATTAACGAAAAGTATCATGCAAGTGCTGAAGACAAACTCACAAACATTTAGAATACATTTAGAAATCAGACCACTTTCATTTTCTATATTCTAATATATTAAGCAGGTATTCTGTGCTTACTTTTCGCTTTGCTGAATTCAGCAATTACCTACATCCAGAATAAGAGTCTAAAAGCTTAAAAGCAAACTCAGAATAGACTCTGAGCTCACCTGTCTGAAGAAATCCCCACACACAGCGACTCCTGCGTCTTTGGTCTCTGCCAGTGTTTTTGTCTGATTCTTTAGACTCTGAAAAACAAATGAGCCGTAGTTCCGGTGTTTGTGCTGAAATCGGTGACCTAGCGAAAACTTTGCTGATCGGTAAATAAAGGCTTGGAGTCTGACACTTTCTGCATCCCCTATAGAGACAGAGTGCATTTAGGCCACGCCCACACCGGGCAATTATCCAACACTCTCCATTGACTTTCTATTGCAGGAAGCTGCCTCCTTGTCATTTCTGACTTGTAACAAAATACAGAGCACTGCCTAAAAGCTGCTATGTGACAAGGTGTACAGCAAACAAGCTAAACACCCCACAACTACGTTGACCCAATTTAAATAAAACTAAAGTAATGATGTTTGGCAATTATAAATAGAACTCAGAAGTATTAATATATAGATGGTGTTGCAATATAAAAAGTGTCAGAAATTAAATTCTTAGGGATAGCTATGGACAGTAAATTAAGCTGGAAAACACACATCAGATACATACAAGGTAAATTATCCAAAGGTATCTATATAATTAATCAAGTTAAATATGCCCTGGAATATAATGCATTATATATATATATATATTGTATTGTTCATTAGTTTTGCCCTACTTAACTTATTGTATAGACGTTTGAGGCAATAACTATAAAAGTTCACTACAGCCCCTCTTCATACTTCAAAAACGTGCAGTTAGAATCATACATACGGTGGGATATTTTGATCACACAAATATATTATTTCTGCAATCCAGACTATTAAAACTTTTTGATTTAGTTGATTTTTATACTGCACAACTCTTGTATAGAGCCAACAAAAATGAACTACCGGGCAATATTCAAAAGTTCTTTACAGGAAGAGAGGGGGCCTATAATCTGAGGGGATGTGGGAACCTTAAAGTCCAGGTGGTGAGAGAGAACACCAGGAAAAGTTTGTGTGTGTCGGTGTGTGGTGTCAGACTTTGGAATGGTTTGGGGACACAGCTCAAGCAATGTCCAAATATTTAGCTATTTAAATCAAGATACAAAGAAATGGTGTTGAAAATATATAAGGCTGAGGGAGGGATCTTGGTGTTCTAAGGATAGTGATTATGGGGTGATGGTTATTGTATAAAACACGGTAGTAGGGATGATCATAACTGTTCTTACTATTAATATTGATACTATAAATGGTGATATAATTACAACAGAACGGGATACGATTACATAGCTGAGCAAATAATGATAATGATAATGACAGGAGCAGATATTAATGTTTATTATAAATATTATTATTGTTATTATAAAACTGTGATTTAACAATATAATAGGATATGGTTATATTTTATATATTACATGATTATTATAAATACTGGGACATATTAGAATGTTTTTAATAATGAGGATTATTATAATTTTATTATATTATATTTTATTATTGTGATTATTGAGACGGACATATTGTATTTGGGTATTTGTATATAACTTTTATAATATCACATAAATTATTAGTAACAGACAATGGCAGTAACCATATGGTGTAATATATGGGAATGAATTGGGGGTGGGAGCAAATAAGTTCTACTTCTTTCCACTCCCTTTCGAGCAAGTATTATGTGTAAATATGTGTATGGATATGTGTAACATAATTGTATATGTATGGATAAATATATATGTGAGATAAACTGTTCTATTTTTCTATGTATGTGCATTGAAATATATATATATATATATATATATATATATTGCTCGAAATAAACTTAAACTTAAAGAGCATCTCAGGAACCACACTCCGGTGGTTTGAGTCTTACCTCTCAGATAGGTCCTTCAAGGTATCTTGGAGAGGTGAGGTGTCCAAGTCACAACATCTAGCTACTGGGGTGCCTCAGGGCTCAGTTCTTGGACCACTTCTCTTCTCTGTCTACATGGCATCACTAGGTTCTGTCATTCAGAAACATGGCTTTTCATATCACTACTATGCTGATGACACTCAACTCTACCTCTCATTCCATCCTGATGATCTGACGATAGCTGCTCGCATCTCAGCTGGTCTAACAGACATTGCTTGCTGGATGAAGGACTATTACCTTCAACTCAACCTGGCTAAGACAGAACTGCTTGTGGTTTCAGCAAACCCATCGTTTCATCACAATTTCACCATCCAGTTAGGCACATCAACCATAACTCCTTCAAAAACAGCCAGAAATCTTGGAGTTATGATTGATGATCAGCTGACTTTCTCAGACCACATTGCTAAAACTGCCCGGTCCTGCAGATTTGCTTTATTCAACATCAAGAAGATCAGGCCCTTTCTTTCGGAACATGCTTCACAACTCCTTGTTCAAGCTCTTGTTCTGTCCAGGCTGGACTATTGCAATGCTCTCTTGGCAGGTCTTCCAGCCACTTCTATCAAGCCTTTACAATTAATCCAGAACTCTGCAGCATTGATTTTTAACAAGCCGAAAAGAATGCACATCACACCTCTGTTTATTAATTTGCACTGGCTACCAGTAGCTGCTCGCATTAAATTCAAGGCATTAATGTTTGCCTACAAAACCACCACTGGCTCTGCACCCCTTTACCTAAATTCATTATTTCGCAATCTTCAAGAATCAGCTAAAATCACATCTCTTACATCTTTATTTGACCCTCTAACTCTAGCACTCTCTATTCTAATTCTATTCTTTATAAAGATAAAAATAAAAACGTGCCACTTTTAAACTTGCACTCTATTTATTTACTAACTGCTTGTTTTCTTAAAAAAAACTAACACTTGCTTCTCTAATCTTTTGCATTCTATCTATTTTAAATTTAAATCTATCTAAATTTTAATTATTATATGATTTAAGGAAAAATGTGCTACATGTACTGCATTAAGCTAACTGAGACTTGTTATAGCACTTGCATATCATTGCTTTTTTTAAATTTTGATTGCATCCATTGTCCTCATTTGTAAGTCGCTTTGGATAAAAGCATCTGCTAAATGTCTAAATGTAAATGTAATGTAATCTAAATGTTTTTTTATGACCAAGTCATTCTCCTCACATGCTATTGAGCTTTAAATTTGCGTTTGAGCCCATTCGGTAGTGAAAAGTAGAATTTTTGATGTATGATTTTTTTTTTTATAAATATCAAAAATGTAAAAGGTATATAATTATAGTAAGTTACTAGTGAACTGTTGCCAGGTAGTTACTGTAATTTCTCCAAGAAGTTGTTTACAGTGTATTTATTTTAAAACATATAAAAAAAATGGAAAAGATGTGCATTATAATTGACACCTAGATGAACACTTTACAGTTGCTTTTATGACCATACGTCACTCTCCTCAAATGCTATTGAGCCTTAAATTTGCATTTGAGCCCATTCGGTTCTGAAAAAAATCGAATTTTTTAACAAATGATGTCCAGTTTATTTTAAAGGGGTGGTTCACTTTTTTTTTTCTAGGCTTGATTGTGTTTATGGGGTGCAGTCATGTGTTAATGCTTTGTTTAAAAAAACAAACAAATTTTTACGTAATTTACCTTCATTCCACACCTCTATGTCCCTTCTCTGAGAAACAGGCTGATCTTTTCCTGTTTTTATGAAGCCCCACCCTCAGAAATAGGCAATGGGCTCTGATTGGTTAGCTAGCCCAGTGTGTTGTGATTGGCTAAACCGCCTCTAGTGCGTGTCTAAACGTCCCGCCCCTCTCCTCAGCGGCATGTGCTCTGGTTGTATTGTAAACAATGGCATCGTATATATTGTGAGAAGCAGAGGATATTATTGAAGAGGATCGCGCAGAACCTGTGCAAGCACAGCTTTTAATGGTAGCCTATGTTTTTTGTTTGTTGTTGTCTCATACTTTTAGATACGCTGTTATTTGTAAATGCTACTGCTTCTGTTAGCTTTTAATATATCAGTTTTATCCTGATTAAAGCTTTAATACGGTACGGCAACTGCACGCGCGTCTATGTTTAATGCTTCTCATAGCTATGTGAAAATACTAAGTGTATAATTGGAACAGTTCATTGTTGGAGCTGAGCTGAATGAGAAAAAGAGAGAGAGAGAGACTCAGAGAGAGAGAGAGAGAGAGAGAGAGAAAGATGCAGGGCAGGGGAACGCGAGGAACAGTGCTAAGAACCGCTGCTTTAGAACATTGATTTTGAAACGTGTGAATCCATTAGAATCGTTAGAAGACAGAATCGTGATTCATATATGAATAGATTTTTACGTGCACCTCTAGTTTTCTCTTCCTCTTCTTTAAAGCAGCGCAGCATGGCCCCGCCCCCCTTTGATGCATGTTCCCGAGGGCGGGGTTTATCTGGGTTTGTGATGTCACGAACCCGGGAAGTAACTTGTTGTAGTTCCTCCCAGACGTTTTTGTAGGTATTAAACCACCAGAAATTTAAAAGACGATATCTCCGTTTGCATCGAACTTTCAGCTTTGTAACTTTGCAGATATTGTTTATGTTCAAACAGCAACATTACACACTAACTAATGTTAACGTGAAATCGCAATCAACCACCCCTTTAATAAATATAAAAAATGTATAAGGTGTGCATTGTAGTTGACACCTAGATGAACACTTTATAGTTGTTTTTATGACCGTAAGTCATTCTCCTCATGCTTTTGAGCCATAAATTTGCTTTTGAGCCCATTCGGTTGTGAAAAAGTAGCATATTTTAGATATGATTTACAGTTTATTTTAATAAATATCAAAAATGTTAAAGGTATGCATTATAGTTGATACCTAGATGAACACTTTACAGTTGTTTTTATGACTAAGTCATTCTCATCAAATGTTATTGACATTAGAAAAGTGTACACCAATATTGCATGTAACTTTAGAGACGGTCCGTAAATTTGCAAATATCGAACGTCCAACGTCAAGCCAACTTTATGCCAGTTGTTTATGACACAAAAGTAGAGCGCAACATGTCATATTACTCTGAGAACTGCGCCCACTGGAGGGAAAGGTAATTGATGACAAGACCATTCATTATTTTTAACCACGTCAAAGGATCATTTCGCCACTCTATGTGAATCTGAGAGGAGGAGATATATTAAGAAACTAAATTTAATTGGTCTGTGTCAGTGCCCCCTTTCCTAACCTTCCTTTTGTTTGAGAAATGATCCAACTGAACGGCCCAACGTGAAATACCCGAAACCTACAACTATTTGTGTCCTAAACTTTAATTTTTGGGGAGGTTGACAGCTTATAAAAACGTAGTTGTGGGTTTTTTAGCTTGTTTGCTGTACACCTTGTCACATAGCAGCTTTTAGGCATTGCTCTGTTTTTTGTTCGGTAGACTTCCAAATAGAATCAATAACAACAGCTAAGTCCCTCTAGAGTAAATTATTTTTGATAACAAGCAAAATATGTTTGCTGTGTAGACGGACTTATTGAAAATACAAATTCATTCTGTGCCAGCAGGAGGTGCTTCAAAGAGGGAGAAACAGAGGTTTCCCCAGTAAGGGCTGTACACAAAGCAGTGATGAGTTTACAAGCCCTGCTTTATCAGGCATATAACATGCCAGATTAAATGAAAATTACATTGAACATTTTCTAAAGACAGCCTTCCTTCAGAAATACAGTGATATAAAAACATCCGCACCTCATTTTACATTTTTTAATGTGCAGTACATGCTCATGTTTATTCAACGAAGCCTTTTGGAAAATTCGGCGTGACATCAGAGCAAGTCGGACCTAACTCGGACACTTTTATAACCAGCATGCATCTCGCGGAGGTCACCGGTGATCGGTTCTGCGCAGATTTTACTCATCTCAAACAAGCCTCTTAACTTGAACAATGGTCTCGCGCTGATGACGTCGGCATCCAGGTAGGCACGCCCAGGGCACGCGATTCATACGCCCACAGTGGGTTATGATTGGTCGACTGACAAGCTCAAATCTAAATAATAATACTAATAAATTGGCTAAAGAGTACGAGTGTCCCATGTGGGAGGAGTTCGCTGCCAGGAAAGTCTCAAAAATACACACACAAATCCAAGGCGATTCACATACACAGCCCATTATAAACTCATGAATTTTAAACAATCAAAAATGTTGTGCAGTTGTACATCTGTGAATTGTGTTTTGCATTTGTGAAACGTATTTTATGAATATATATTCTTATTTTGTGCACGTGATTTGTTTTTTGATATAAAAACATCCGCACCTCATTTTACATTTTTTAATGTGCAGTACATGCTCATGTTTATTCAACGAAGCCTTTTGGAAAATTCGGCGTGACATCAGAGCAAGTCGGACCTAACTCGGACACTTTTATAACCAGCATGCATCTCGCGGAGATCACCGGTGATCGGTTCTGCACAGATTTTACTCATCTCAAACAAGCCTCTTAACTTGAACAATGGTCTCGCGCTGATGACGTCGGCATCCAGGTAGGCACGCCCAGGGCACGCGATTCATACGCCCACAGTGGGTTATGATTGGTCGACTGACAAGCTCAAATCTAAATAATAATACTAATAAATTGGCTAAAGAGTACGAGTGTCCCATGTGGGAGGAGTTCGCTGCCAGGAAAGTCTCAAAAATACACACACAAATCCAAGGCGATTCACATACACAGCCCATTATAAACTCATGAATTTTAAACAATCAAAAATGTTGTGCAGTTGTACATCTGTGAATTGTGTTTTGCATTTGTGAAACGTATTTTATGATTATAAAGTCCCATGTGGGAGGAGTTCGCTGCCAGGAAAGTCTCAAAAATACACACACAAATCCAAGGCGATTCACATACACAGCCCATTATAAACTCATGAATTTTAAACAATCAAAAATGTTGTGCAGTTGTACATCTGTGAATTGTGTTTTGCATTTGTGAAACGTATTTTATGAATATATATTCTTATTTTGTGCACGTGATTTGTTTTTTTGTGAATATATATATATTTTTTGTGCACGTGAATTATTTCTCATGCATGTGAATTGGGTTATAAATGTGTGCATCACGTCTTTTGCATGAATTATTATTGAGATCATTCTGGCTCTATACCTGTATAGTGTATGGCAGTTGAGTGCACTATATCAGAAAGGAGTGAACGAATGCGGACGCTGACGTATACACTGCACGTCAGAGAGTGTCACTTTCGATTTCACGGTCTTGTCAGGTTTTACAATAAAATATAAATGTCTGTTTTGCTTACGTCTATACACCTTTCACCTTTTAAGACAAAAAAAAAGATGGATTCATTATTTTTAATTAAAATGCACAACAACAATAAAACAGTAAGATTCAATGACAAACTAGCTTACAAAACGTTATTAAGAAAAACAAATAAGATGAGGCATGGCATAGGCCTACACGCTGTATTAGGGTATATAATGACTAATTACAGAACGTTTAGCAAACACTGAGGAATCAAAAATAAAGAAAAAAGAGAGAGCCTTCATAGCATAACCTGAGGTAAACAGCAAAGATCAACTTTTCAAAATGAAAACAAAACAAAAAGAAAAGTAAAACTAAACTTGCTGCCGGTGAGTGCTTGCATGTTTTTCCCCCCCAAAAGAATACCAACATGTTCACCTTCTCTGGTTTAAGAAGCGGTGTTTTACTTTACTTCAGCGTGAAAACCATCAATATTCGCTTAATTTTTGCTGAGCGCACCTTCTGCAATTAATAGTAAATGTAACCAAAACAGGTAATTATTATTTTTATATGAATAATAAAATAAATATAAGGAAAACTCGCCCACTCGATTTTGTAATATTCTCTAATTTTGTAGTCCGTATGAAAAGGTGTATTTCTATTAAAGGCAGGTCCATGTGGAGATGCCGAGTCAGCGTCGGCATTCGGCAACCTCATCTTTGCACCCGACACTGACTCAGAAAGCACTAGTTTAGTAATAAATAATTAAAGTGTCTTCTTTTCCCCCGACACGTTCATAATCACTTTGCCGGTGCTTTGAGGCAATTGCTTTATGCGCGAGCTTAAGCTCTAGCCTAATACGTATGCCTATAGGCTATATTGAAGTATGGTTAATATATTATTATAGCTATTAATCAATTTAATATAACGTGCAACTAGTTGACTAGAAAAATCTTTAATAGAGGGCAGGCCTACTTAGCACAAGGAAGAGAGCGTTTTGAAAGCATAACCGTCTGTATGGTACT
Source organism: Sinocyclocheilus grahami (assembly GCF_001515645.1). Classification (NCBI taxonomy): domain Eukaryota; kingdom Metazoa; phylum Chordata; class Actinopteri; order Cypriniformes; family Cyprinidae; genus Sinocyclocheilus; species Sinocyclocheilus grahami. The sequence goes on from NW_015506903.1 coordinate 62,264, forward strand.
TTGATCTCCATTTTTAAAATACAATGCTATAGCCTAATGACATTACGAAAAAAGCGACAGCTGCAAATCACGTCGTTATGCATGCATAAGGAGTCAAATGTTGTTGTTGTTGTTTTTTTTATCACCATAATCAGATTATGAAGAATGATTTGTTGATCTTGTTTTCCCTTTAATACATATCTTCCGCAATATATTTTTCAATTACTTTCAAAAACTGGTAGGGACAATATCGATCCTGGCAAAAAGTGGTGGGGACATGTCCCACCCGTCCCACCCGCAAATTACGCCTATGCTCAAATCTATCTGCAGTGTTGGGAGATCACGTGACCCTTCGGCAGCAATGCAAACATGGTCCTTCGCTCTGCTCACTTTGTCAGAATATTGTATATATCCTGTCAATACATTTTGAACCACTCTTTATTTAGCTCACTATGAGTACCCCAGCAGTCAAGGACGTTCGGGAAAGAGAGATTGAACAATCGCCAATAAAGAAGAAATTCAAAGATTCCACCATCTCCAGAGAAGATCTGGACACTGCTATAGCTAACGGTATCAAGCTAGCGCTCAAAGAGCAACAAAGTACACTCAAATCGGTTGTGACTTCGACTGTAAGAGAAGCAATAGACTCTCTGATGAATAGATGATGTTCGACTCTCCTCAAAAGTGGGAGGATTTTGTTACCTCACTGTCACAGAAGACGTATTCTGCAGCTCTACAGGGCAGCGGGGGGTGGCGGCTGGCTTCTCCATCCTTTCGGCTCAACGAGATGAGGTCTGAGGTGATCCTAACTGCCCTGAAGAGGACAATAACAAGGTGGACATGGACACTTGTTAATTTCTTTTTGAAATCTTGCCCCTGTCTTGTACGCTCGTCTGCTGACTGGTAAATAATCATTTTTCGGGCTAATGGAGAGCAGGTTCGATCTCTAAGTTTTTGGCTCAGTGGGCCTTTTGAGGACATGTCTTGCGTTAGTCAAAAGGTTGGTATTGGTATTGATAAATTGCAATTAAAAATATTTGTAGATGATGATGATCTGAAGCCTATTCTACAGTGTGCAATGTGCTCTCTGCTTATTTCTTTTTTCCAAAGGTCTGAATATGCATAGAGGAGAAATCTTTGCATATCCAATGTTTCTCCAAAAAGAGTTCCAGGGTGCTACATTTTTAGCTATGGATGTGACCTGCCGATATCTGGAGAAGGTGTCAGAGGCCCTGACTCATCTTCAACCTCTTCGGAAAATGAGACATTGCTTGTCCGTGATGCATGCAAAAGCCCACAATACAAAATGCGAGGTGATGCTTTTAACTTCTTGACTTTTACTTTTCAGAGTATGACATATCCAACAATTAACGTAAAGTGCCACAATGAATCACACTGTGACCCAAACTACAACCCAGGAGTGTGTGTTGAGTTGTACATGAGCCCCTATGTGCTGTCCTCTACAGCTGGTGACATTGGGATGTGCATCGATGTTGATCACCCTATTGTCCACACTGTTTGACAAGTCCACTGCTTCCTGTAGATTCTGTGGAATACAAGGAACCAGGAAGGTGCTGGAACTACTCTTGGTGAAGAAGTAGAGCAAGTCAATAGTTTTCTCTCCAGATGTGCCCTGACCACAAAGTATATGGCCAAGTCAGGTTTGTAAGCTTCTTTGGCACCTGCTAGCCTGCAAACGTACACATTAACATTTTACAATTTATTGTGACTTTCTGTTGTTCTTTACAGTAAGAACTGATATGCTTCCTGTCCACGCTATTGGGTGGAATCAGCGTAAAGAGAATGTCCTCCACATTGCCTTGTCTTCCAGTTCATGTATTGCAAAAGGATTAACTATTTTAAACAGTTAAAGCTGAACTTAAACTGTTACCCCCATGTAGACATTGTAGGGGTGCAGGACCTCAGCTATGTATATAGTTGAATATGTTATTGTATGAATTCAGGCAGGAACATATACTTTTTTAAGGGATTATTTTATGAAATGACAGTATTTAGTGTTGCTGTTTTGCAGACAGTAGAAAAGACCTTGGATGTAACAGAGCCTGAAGAAGATGCAGGACCAGTTGCACTGCTGTGATGACATGCTAAAACAGTGGGTTGTTGATGTCAAGCAGTGGGCCAGTAGCGGTAAGGACAATGTTGTTATACAGTATACATAAACACTGTCTGAATAATTTGGTTGTAATGCATGTAGCTGTAGCTTAATGTTAAATTATGGTGTAGGTATGGGCACTATTTGCAAGTCAAAAGACTTAAATTAGTATTTTGACTTAAATAAAGTAAACTTTTCAGCAATGAAAACAGAATGATTGGTGCATGTCCATGCAAATCAGACCAAAATGGAACAATATCATTTGGGGTAGCAAATGAGAGGCCAAGCACAATGTGCCAGTAGGACCCAATATCCAGGGCTCCATGTTTGCAGCATTCATGCATGCTCGGCTTGTAATTTTGATATTTTCAAAAGGCACTTGTTGGTTCTCATTCTTGGTGCAAGTATCTCAGTTGTTTTCTACTGATCTAGTTTCTGTTTCCAATGAGCAGCTATGAACCTAAGGATTTCACTTTTTACTTAATCCGCAAGAGTACTACATGTTACTTCTGTCAGTTCAGAGGATACCGTTTTTGCATCATTGAAAGTTTGGCCTATTGGGGGAGCTAGAATAAAGGTCATGGGGTCACCAAATTTGATGTGTGGAACTTGTGTGTTTGAAACATTTTTCTTTCTACTTCCCTTTCATTTAGGAAATGCAGCAGCCAGTCCTGTTGATGCTTGTGGTTTGCAGATCTCCATCGAAACATTCTTTGTGAGCATTTGTCAGAAGAAGCACTACCTTTATAGACAGAACGGTATGTATTAGTAAATGTAAGTGATGCAGGTGGAAGTTATATTGGCTCTGTTCCTTTAATGCCATGGCAGCTCTTTTTTACATTGAATAATTAATATTAATAATTAATATATAACATATAATATATATATTAGGGCTGTGACGAAATCTTGTGAGATCCGATGTGTCTTGACGAAAACCTAGCGCAGACCTTTCAGATATATTTGCATTACACTGGCTCGTTCACAAGTGGTGGTATGTAAGATATTTTATGTTACATCAGGCAAGTGGCCGCATGATAAGCGGGAAAATTACACAGTGTAGTATTTATCCAGTCATAAACAGAATTCACAGTTGAACACGGAATGTCACAGAATCTGTCAAATTTTGAATGAATGAATCAAAAGTAGGTCATTACACTTAAATCAAATCATGATATGGACTAGTATCTGTAAATATTAAGCCGCAAAAGTCAATTTAAATATGAATCCTGCATGAATCCTGCATGAAGATCTCCAGAACTGCTCTGAGAGTCACTTCATCAGCATTTGACCGTTTGATTTGAGTAAAACTAGCGTCATATCTCATACACTGAACTGTAAAGGTATTCACGGCAGCCCGTCACAATAAAAGTCCGGTTTGATTTGAAGACATTGTGCCTATAACTATTTTTCAGTAGAATGTACATAGTCTACTACTACTATCTGTAAATATTAAGCCGCAAAAGTCAATTTAAATATGAATCCTGCATGTTCTGCGTGTCTCTGTTTATGAATGGCGCAGACGCGCGGTTTTCACTAAATGAGGACGTAAACACATGAACTGAAGATGAAGATCTCCAGAACTGCTCTGAGAGTCACTTCATCAGCATTTGACCGTTTGATTTGAGTAAAACTAGCGTCATATCTCATACACTGAACTGTAAAGGTATTCACGGCAGCCCGTCACAATAAAAGTCCGGTTTGATTTGAAGACATTGTGCCTATAACTATTTTTCAGTAGAATGTACATAGTCTACTACTACTATTGAAATTAAACAAACATTATTTTTTAACGAATAATCACACAAAACATTTCTTCCATATTTTAATTTTAATAGTAAATCCCCTTTGTTTGCCAAAAAAAATCTTGTTTGCTTAATTTTCAATAATTCAAAGTTAAGTGATCAATTAAATTAATATCGTATGCCTTCATTTGATAACCAGAAAAAAACTGAAATACACAACACAGAATTTCTGAGGGGGGAAAAAAAATCATAAGGCTACTTTAAGGGAAAAAATGAATACATTAAGTTGTTTTATGCATTCAAATAATTAGACATGCTAAAACACAGAATTTGGTAACAATAAATTATATGGTGAGAGAAAATAAAACATTTCATAGGGTCCTAAACGTAATTTTTGTTAAACTTTTAATAACTTGATGTGAAAATGTATGTTTCATGATTTTAATTCATTACACATGCTTTTTAATTAATCAAATTTAATTTAACTATTAAAAAGGAGTTGAGAAAAATGAAAATGGAAAAAACGGAATTTAGGAAAAAATAAAACTGATTTCATAGGGCCCTAACTATCCCTCAGCCTTGCCGCGGGCCCCCCAGTTTGGGAACCACTGCTTTATTCTTTTAAATGGATACATTAATCGTGTTTAATATATTTTTTTTTATTAAAGTGGAAATCAGTTTACTAAATGTAAACTTGACTGACGGCTTCACTGCAACTTTAAAGGGATATTTATGTTGTTTATTATTTATTTTTATTTATACTATTTATAATTTTTGTGCAATTACTTGCCTGTCAGTTGAGTTTGTGGCAAAACATTTTGCAGTGTTTACATGTTGTTTATTACTGCATAAAATTGATCAAAATAGATGTTTAATTTCATAAAGTACAAGTTGATTTCAAAATGCACCTACTTTTTAGCATTTTGTGTTTTTCAGTTGAATAAAAGACTATTTGTCCCTATATATTTCATCATTGAGGATTTCTTTAAAAAAGTCTAAAAATCTCGTCTCGTCTCGTCTCGTTCTCGTGAACCCAGTCTTGTGTCTCGTCTCGAGGGATAAGTGTCCCGTCACACCCCTAATATATATATATATATATATATATGGGATTTTTAATACTATTGTTTTTGCTCTTATTGCAGATCTCAACAAAAGACTATTTATAATTTTTGTGCAATTACTTGCCTGTCAGTTGAGTTTGTGGCAAAACATTTTGCAGTGTTTACATGTTGTTTATTACTGCATAAAATTGATCAAAATAGATGTTTAATTTCATAAAGTACAAGTTGATTTCAAAATGCACCTACTTTTTAGCATTTTGTGTTTTTCAGTTGAATAAAAGACTATTTGTCCCTATATATTTCATCATTGAGGATTTCTTTAAAAAAGTCTAAAAATCTCGTCTCGTCTCGTCTCGTTCTCGTGAACCCAGTCTTGTGTCTCGTCTCGAGGGATAAGTGTCCCGTCACACCCCTAATATATATATATATATATATATATATATATATGGGATTTTTATTACTATTGTTTTTTCTCTTTTTTTAGAGGATTTCTTTAAAAAAGTCTAAAAATCTCGTCTCGTCTCGTCTCGTTCTCGTGAACCCAGTCTTGTGTCTCGTCTCGAGGGATAAGTGTCCCGTCACACCCCTAATATATATATATATATATATATATGGGATTTTTAATACTATTGTTTTTGCTCTTATTGCAGATCTCAACAAAAGGCGTCAGAAGATTAGTCAGAAGATTGCCCAAGAAAAGAAACGCTTGCTCGAAGAGATCCAGAGATACAACCAACAACCTGATGGTGACCCTGTGGACACAAACTCAGTTGTGCAGAAACTCTCCAGCAAAGCTGCAGAGAGCATGATCTGGCATTGGCAGGAACAGAACACAGGTGTTGTATGAAGATTTAACATTTAGTATTTATTAAAAATGTATCATCAGATTTGTTTATTAATGTACTGAACTGGGAGCTTTCAGATTCAACCTGAACTACCAACATTTTGAAACATTCGAGGTCACAGTCACACCAGGTCTCATATTAAGATGGATGTGCAAAACTTACATACCGTACACAGATACTGGCAGTGTAACATACTTCAATACTGATTATGTAGAACCATTGTAGAGGCTTGTCTAAATATATACAAACCATACAGTTAACCACATTATATCGATGATCGGTTAGCAGGGTTCGGTCAGATTACTTTGAAATGCACTCAATACAAACAACATGGCAATATTAGTAGTCCGTTACGCAATACTCCTTTTAGCAACAACCCAAGTTGGAATTTTATTTTAAGAAGCTTAGTGATCTGAAATGTAATGTAATGATCATAGCCATTTCATTATCAACTCATCCCATGGTAGGAACGAGCCAAAAATCAGATGTGGAGACTGTCATCTACAAGTTAATAACAGTGTCATCTTCAGAGATGCATGTTGGAAACTTTCCGAACAGAGGGATATTGAGGCTACAACATTATATAATCCATTCAGGTGGTTTGGAGGGGCTAAAGCACTTCAAAAACACCTGCTTTGAATGTTATCATTCGATTTAATGGGTGTTATTAGTAGTTATCACCCTCATAGATGTGGGACAGAAGGGGCCTGCTACACCTACTGGTAGGTTCAGTAAACTGAAGGCCGTTATCATCCCTCATCGATACAAATACAAGAGACGACTCCAGGTCCAGTCAGATTCTTTTTAATTATTGTTGTTTGTTGGCACCATCAATGTGGTCCAGGTAAAACTGTGCCATGTGGGGAACAATAAAGTTATTTTGTACTGAATTGAGTACACATTGTAAATGAAAAGTAGCATATTTTTCTACAATAGCTTGACACTGGAGCAGTACTCTTAAAAGGACATCTTTGTACCTTTTTTACCCCTAATAGATACATATTAGTTCCTTAGAGTAGTAATTCGTACGTGTAAGGTCCTAATTTGTAGGCCTACCTATTAGGGGTAAAGTAACAAGCTGTTGTACCCCAAAAGATGCAATTTTGGCCCCTTATTTCCTGTATATGTCCTATACATCCACAACAATTTCTGAAACCAGACAACCCTATTATTTGTATGGTCATCACATAAAAAAAGGTCTAAATCCTTAGTCTGGGGCCGTGGAAAATAATAAAGGTTCTTCTCTCTCTCTTTCCCTTTCCTTAATATCTAATTTTCTTGCCTGTCACTTCTTCACCAGCAGGTCTACTGTTATTAACAGAACAGTGTCCACCTTGTTGAAAACAACCATCTCATTTCAGTTTGTTAGCACAGAATGTTATTTATCTTAAAATGACTTAAATACCCTAGATTTAACAAACCTATATTTCATACAAATATACACTAGCAGTCAAAAGTTTGTGAACAGTAAGATTTTTAATGTTTTTTAAAGAAGTCTCTTCTGCTCACCAAGCCTGCTTTTATTTGATCCAAACTAGTACAGCAAGAGCAGTAATATTGTGAAATATTTTTACTATTTAAAATAACTGCTTTCGATTCTAATATCTGTTAAACTGTAATGTATTTCTGTGATGTGCAGCTGTATACAGGCCAATTTTAAAATATAGAAAATAATAATATCTATTGTAATTGTTCAAACATTAAGAATGTTGTGTACACATAAATTCATATTAAAATGTAAAATTAAGTGATTTTAGTGTTTTTTCATCTAGATGAATTGGCCGTAGCCTAAAAAAATGTCATTAACATGCTTAACTTTTTTTTTTAAAATGTTCTCAGTAATTAAAGTGTTTAGAAACAAAGAATTTGCATTTAATTTGAGTTTTTGTAAATAATGATCTTATTTTTGTTCTATAATTTCAGAGTTGCCTTCTTAAATGTAGTTAACAGACTTATTTTTCCTGTAAATTGCATAAAACTGATAATGTTTTTAAAAATACCATTCACTTAAGCATACTGTAGCAGTGATTCAAATTTCAACCACAGATATTAGGTATTTTATTTTTAATTTAATATAGTGATTGCTATTATTGGTCGCACCACATGATGAGTGGTTGCTCCAAATGACATAAAGAACTTATATCATTACAAATCTATTTAAAGAGACATGTGTGAAAAGTGCAGCACGTGGCATTAACTGCAGGCATTTCTTTAGCCCCAGTTATTTCTGTACTTTGCCCAATATTGGCTGCTCAATTGACCCTTTCGCAAGGAGTTTGATTAACAGGCAGTCTGACATATTATATAATGCCTAATCTGTCATTTTTGTCCAACAAGCAAACCAGACAGGAGAGTAGATTTGTCAGAGTAGAGTATTAGAATTAACATGCTGCCTATGGTGAGCGTAGGGCTGGGCAATTTCACAAAAAAATTGAATCTCGATTTTTTTTTTTTCAACTTAAAAATGTTACTACAACATAATTCAAAAAGCTTTTTCTTTATTAACCCTCTAGTTAAAGAAAATCCTATTCTAAGTGCAGCACACATGAAGTTGTCAACATGATGTAAATGTTAAACAAATCCCTCTGTAGTTCATGCAGAAAAGATGCATGAACTACAACTACATCCTGTACAAACTTGTCTTATAGCCTACATGTTATCTGTTCAGAAATAATAGGCTACAATGAAAATGCTTCAAAAAGTTCTCAACAGTCAATGCAATTCAAAATGACTGCTTTTATACATAGAATCCAAAACGTGTACATTTCTAAACTGCACACTTGTAAATATACAGTGGGGCAAAAAAGTATTTAGTCAGCCACCAATTGTGCAAGTTCTCCCACTTAAAAAGATGAGAGAGGCCTGTAATTTTCATCATAGGTATACCTCAACTATGAAAAAATCCAGAAAATCACATTGTAGCTGTACATTGATTTAAACGGTTACATTTCTCTATATTTCTACTTCTGTATATAGGCTAGTGCATTATTTAATTTTCAGTTTTTCTTATATTAGTGTTATACTCCATCTCTACTGTGTAATTGCTATGTCTGCTGCACTAGTTTGCACTATGTCCATACTTTCTTCTGCACTGGAAGCTCCTGTCACTAAGTCAAATTCCTTGTCTGTGTAAACATACTTGGTAATAAAGCTCTTTCTGTCTTCTGAAAGTACAACACCAGTAGACTATTAACAATAAATGTTCTGTGAAACAATGAACAGCAGCTTTCAGCCTGTCACCATGATGCAAACATGAACTATTAGACATACAGTAGTAGTTCTTTACAGGTTTTTTATTCGATTGCGCAGCTTTAGTTCTTTTCTCTTTACTGTTATCATTGGCATATTGTCAAAGTGTCTAATTCTAACGTTTGGTAATATTTCTATTCAAAATCGCGATTCCTTGATTTCTAAAAAATAAAATCGCGGCAAAACGTTAAATTCGAATTAATCAATAAAATCGGAAAAATCGCCTAGCCCTGGGCGAGCGTTTATTTTACTTTGCTTGGCAATGGAATCTGGCAGAAGATATTTAGATAGTTATTAATAAATAAATAACAAATTACTAATAAATGCATATTTGCCAAAATGAAATTACATGCTCTGAAAGATTAAACATAAACCATCTGAAATGACCCAAATTGCATAAAAATCTATTCCAAATTATACTAAAATAAGATATTTTATGTATATAAACCATCAATTGAAAAAAAAGCACAAAAACTGCAAATCTGGGACATATATCTATAATAGAAAACACTCTGCAGTGGTCGCACCACATGATATTTTCAAATTCAGTCAAAATTTACAAGCACAGAATTGGCCACCTAAACAAAACAAGCTAGCTTCCCACAAAAGGTCACTATGAAATGTATAATGAAAATAAATGCTTGCAGAAATAACTTTTTGAGGTTATACCACATGATATCCAAATGTGGTAACTACAGACCAGCCATTAAAAAGGTTTTTTTTTTTCTTCTAAATTTGAAAGAGACTTATAAACCTGCTTGATGCTTCCATAGGTCCTTAGCAAATTGGTATATGATACAAAGTCCTATCTTCTTCTTCTTCTTCTTCTTTTAGGATTTAATGGCGGTTGGCAAACCAACTTAAAAGGTGCATTCCCGCCACCTACTGGAAAGGAGTGTGAAGCGCACAATGAATAGGAACTTTAGAAACAAGAGCTACCTTATATATAAAAAAAAAAAAATAATAATAAAATAAAATAAAAATAAAAAATACCAAAAAATAAAAAAAACCGGTATCCTAAATCCTATTAATCAATCCTGTTTCCTTTAAATAAATAACTAATTTGAAATGGTGATAAGAGATTTTCCTTCTCAATGACGTATACAAGCCTACTCATAAGCATACGCTCCATCAGTTTGCACAAATTAGATGTTAAAGCTATGGGTCTGTAAACATCTTAGCGGCGGGGGAACGTATAGTCTAACCGTATAGCTTACAAAACCCACGTAAACTCTCTCAGGCAGTCTATTTTCATCAAAGTTTAACATTACTGATAGGCTGTCTGTCTTTTCATTATTCCTGACGCACTTGAGCCGTCTGAAAAACTTTACTGCTGCTCCAGTTATATTGCTTTTAATCTTCTCATCTGTAACATCCGTTGGAATCCCCATTATAACACCTCTGACCCAATTCTTTTCTTCTGGGATGGAACATTCAACTTTATTTCCAATTATCGATTTTGTTCCTAGAGCCGTTTTTTGCTTCCTACTGTCTTTACAAAACAACATCAGCTTGCCATCCCTCAATGTCTTAATGCTTTCAAACGTCCCTATTGTTTCTTTTAAAGTTTTTGTTAGTTTTAAAGGATTAATAGCATTTATTGACTCAGTAAACTTAATCTCCTCTTTCTTTCATCTTGCCTGGTGATTTCCTTTTTCACTATCCGTTTCTGAGATTTGTCCCCAACTTTTCTTTCTTTTCCGATTATCTACTACTCTCCATTCGCCGCCTCCACTATCCACATCTCCTACATCATCCTCCATTTCCGGATCACTTCCGGAATCTACACTACTTCCTACCATCAGCGCTCCAGTCACAATCCAGCTGTCACCAACCGCCGGGCCTCCAAAGTCCTATCTTTGAATAGATTTCAACATAAAAGTCCCAAAATGGTAGTTTCTTGATGGTCGCACCACATGATATTTCATAAAATGGAAATCATCGGACAAAGTTTGTTTGTATATTATGATGGAAATATAAATACAAATGCTTTGTAATTTTACACAGGATTACAAAACACTTTGGAAATCATGCCAAATAGTGCATAAAATTAATTTGAATAAATTTAGGGTAATTTCAAAGATGCTTACAAAAAAAAGTTATGGCAGGACGGTCGCACCACATGATATTTTGACACTTTGAATAACAGAAAAATTACAAATAACTAATGTTTTTTTAAAAGTTAAAGTAAGTTCATACATGGGAGAGGTCCTTCATATATATGGCATCTTTTTTATGCATTTAAACCAATTTTTTGCTGAAAAAATGTAATCGGACAGAAAATGTAGGCGTCTCGTCATTGACCCATATATATTTTTCCTATAATCATAAAAATTATTACTTTTATTTAGCAAGGACGCTTTAAATTGATCAAAAGTGATGATATTAAGACATTTATAATGTTACAAAAGATTTATATTTCAGATAAATGCTGTTCTTCTGAACTTTCTATTCATCAAAGACACCTGAAAAAAAAATAGAATCGGTTTTCAACAATATTAATAATAATAATAAATGTTTCTTGAGCAGCAAAGCAGCATATTATACTGATTTCTGAAGATCATGTGACACTGAAGACTGGAGGAATGATGCTGAAAATACAGCTGCGCATCACAGAAATACATTACAGTTTAAAATATAAAAATTATTACTTTTATTTAGCAAGGACGCTTTAAATTGATCAAAAGTGATGATATTAAGACATTTATAATGTTACAAAAGATTTATATTTCAGATAAATGCTGTTCTTCTGAACTTTCTATTCATCAAAGACACCTGAAAAAAAAATAGAATCGGTTTTCAACAATATTAATAATAATAATAAATGTTTCTTGAGCAGCAGATCAGCATATTATACTGATTTCTGAAGATCATGTGACACTGAAGACTGGAGGAATGATGCTGAAAATACAGCTGCGCATCACAGAAATACATTACAGTTTAAAATATATTCAAATAGAAAACAGTTATTTTAAATAATAAAAATATTTCACAATATTACTGTTTTTGCTGCATTTTGGATCAAATAAATGGCTTGGTGAGCAGAAGAGACTTCTTTAAAAAAACACAAAAAATCTTACTGATCAAAACCTGTTGACTAGTGTATTAAAATTTCTAAAGTGACTAAATGTCAAAATTAGTACAATATATTTGTTGAAAAAGTCTAATACACTATTGAATTATTAGGCTGAGCCTGTTACTCAGAATTTTTTTGTGTTGCTGTCTGCTCTAGCTCCCTCCCTTCCTGTACAATAAATCCATGTGAATATCTGTCTCTGCTACATTTTTCAATGTAACTTTACAATCGATATTGATGTCCTTTAGCACTATCCTCAATGATGATAATAATGGGGTGCTACTGATAGCCTAACAGATACTAACAGTTTAATACTCAACTATGTTAATAAAGACAAAACTATCTAGCATATTTACCACAGTCTATGGTATTTACAGATGAAGCTGACCTGCACTTGAAGCCCTGAACAGATCAGTGATGTTGCTACATTTCACTGCTTCTTCGGTCTGCTTCCTTTCTTTCATCGAGTCCTGCGCATCGGTTCTGTTCCGAACTGTAGCTGATTCGCTGACAGTCAAGACTAACCGATTTATTATTTATTAGGCCAATCGATTTATTATCGAATTAAAAAATCGGACATAATCACTTTGGTACATTGAGAAGGCATAAATATAAAATATTATTAATAATAATAATAACAATTCTTCGGTCTGCTTCCTTTCTTTCATCGAGTCCTGCGCATCGGTTCTGTTCCGAACTGTAGCTGATTCGCTGACAGTCAAGACTAACCGATTTATGATTTATTAGGCCAATCGATTTATTATCGAATTAAAAAATCGGACATGATCACGTTGGTACATTGAGAAGGCATAAATATAAAATATTATTAATAATAATAATAACAACAAAAAACAGGGCAGCGGGCCAAATCAGATGGCCAATCCGGGCCTGCTGTTAGGAAACGAATTGTTTTCTCCACTAAGCAGTTTCTCCGCTGCATGGATCCTCATGTGTATCTTCAGGTGACTTTTAAAAGCAAAACTCTTCCCGCACTGATCTCATGTGTGCGGTTCCTCTCCAGTGTGGATCTTCTCATGTCTTTTCAGAATTGCTGACTGTTTAAATCTCTTGTCACAGTGTGTACACTTGTAAGGTTTTTCTCCAGTGTGAATAATCTGGTGCCGTTTTAAATGGCTCGCTGAAATAAAAGTCTTGTCACACTCAAAGCACATGTACTCTCTCACACCGGTATGTATTTTCTGATGTCCTTTTAAACTTTGCAGCAGTGAAAAACTCTTTCCACATTCAGAACATGAGTGCGGCTTCTCCTTCGTATGAACTGTCAGGTGTGTCTTCAGAGCCGATGCCCGGTAAAATGTTTTTCCGCATTGATCACATGTGAACGGCTTCTCTCCAGTGTGGATCCTCATGTGAAGTTTAAGACTTTGTTTAATTGAGAATCTCTTTTCACACTGTTCACACATGAATGGCTTCTCTCCGGTGTGGATCCTCATGTGTGTTTTTAAGTGTTCTGATTGTGTGAAACTATTCCCACATTGATCACACGTGTAAGGCTTCTCTCCAGTGTGGATCCACATGTGTGTTTTTAAGTTTACTGATTGTGTGAAACTCTTCCCACATTGATCACACGTGTAAGGCTTCTCTCCGGTGTGAATTCTCATGTGTTTTTTATGTTTTGAAGAGTCCATGAAACTCTTTCCACACTGATCACACATGAACGTCTCTTCTCCAGTGTGGATCCTCATGTGTAGTCTAAGAAGTATTTTTTGTTTGAAACTCTTCCTGCACTTTTCGCAGGTGAATGGCTTCTCTCCACTGTGGATTTGCACGTGTCTTTTATGGTTTGAAGAGTCCATGAAACTCTTTCCGCACTGATCACACATGAATGGCTTCTCTCCAGTATGAACTCTCATGTGATGATCAAGACTTGGTTTGTATGTAAATCTCTTTTCACACTGATCACACATGAATGGCTTCTGTCCAGTATGAACTCTCATATGATGATCAAGACTTACTTTGTATGTGAATCTCTTTTCACACTGATCACACATGAATGGCTTCTGTCCAGTATGAACTCTCATATGATGATCAAGACTTACTTTGTATGTGAATCTCTTTTCACACTGATCACACATGAATGGCTTCTGTCCAGTATGAACTCTCATATGATGATCAAGACTTACTTTGTATGTGAATCTCTTTTCACACTGATCACACATGAATGGCTTCTCTCCGGTGTGGATCCTCATGTGAAGCTCAAGACTTGATTTGTTTGTGAAGCTCTTCCCACACTGATCACATGCATATGGCTTCTCTCCAGTATGAACTCTCATGTGAAGTTGAAGTTTATTTTTAATTGAGAATCTCTTTCCACACTGCTCACACATTAACGGCTTCTCTCCAGTGTGAATCCTCATGTGTGTTTTAAAGTTGACTGATTGTGCAAAACTCTTCCCACATTGATCACATGTGTAAGGCTTCTCTCCAGTGTGGATTCTCATGTGCATTTTATGTTTTGAAGAGTCCATGAAACTCTTTCCACACTGATCACACATGAACGGCTTTTCTCCAGTATGGATCCTCATGTGTAGTCTAAGATGTATTTTTTGTGTGAAACTCTTCCTGCACTTTTCGCAGGTGAATGGCTTCTCTCCAGTGTGGATTTGCATGTGTCTTTTGTGGTTTGAAGAGTACATGAAACTCTTTCCACACTGATCACACATGTATGGCATCTCTCCAGTATGAACTCTCATGTGAAGTTGAAGTTTATTTTTAATTGAGAATCTCTTTCCACACTGCTCACACATTAACGGCTTCTCTCCAGTGTGAATCCTCATGTGTGTTTTAAAGTTGACTGATTGTGCAAAACTCTTCCCACATTGATCACATGTGTAAGGCTTCTCTCCAGTGTGGATCCTCATGTGTGTTTTTAAGTGTTCTGATTGTGTGAAACTATTCCCACATTGATCACACGTGTAAGGCTTCTCTCCGGTGTGAATTCTCATGTGTTTTTTATGTTTTGAAGAGTCCATGAAACTCTTTCCGCACTGATCACACATGAATGGCTTCTCTCCAGTATGAACTCTCATGTGATGATCAAGACTTGGTTTGTATGTAAATCTCTTTTCACACTGATCACACATGAATGGCTTCTCTCCAGTATGAACTCTCATGTGAAGCTCAAGACTTTGTTTGTATGTGAATCTCTTTTCACACTGATCACACATGAATGGCTTCTGTCCAGTATGAACTCTCATATGATGATCAAGACTTACTTTGTATGTGAATCTCTTTTCACACTGATCACACATGAATGGCTTCTCTCCAGTATGAACTCTCATGTGAAGCTCAAGACTTTGTTTGTATGTGAATCTCTTTTCACACTGATCACACATGAATGGCTTCTGTCCAGTATGAACTCTCATATGATGATCAAGACTTACTTTGTATGTGAATCTCTTTTCACACTGATCACACATGAATGGCTTCTCTCCGGTGTGGATCCTCATGTGAAGCTCAAGACTTGATTTGTTTGTGAAGCTCTTCCCACACTGATCACATGCATATGGCTTCTCTCCAGTATGAACTCTCATGTGAAGTTGAAGTTTATTTTTAATTGAGAATCTCTTTCCACACTGCTCACACATTAACGGCTTCTCTCCAGTGTGAATCCTCATGTGTGTTTTAAAGTTGACTGATTGTGCAAAACTCTTCCCACATTGATCACATGTGTAAGGCTTCTCTCCAGTGTGGATCCTCATGTGTGTTTTTAAGTTTACTGATTGTGTGAAACTCTTCCCACATTGATCACATGTGTAAGGCTTCTCTCCAGTGTGGATTCTCATGTGCATTTTATGTTTTGAAGAGTCCATGAAACTCTTTCCACACTGATCACACATGAACAGCTTTTCTCCAGTATGGATCCTCATGTGTAGTCTAAGATGTATTTTTTGTGTGAAACTCTTCCTGCACTTTTCGCAGGTGAATGGCTTCTCTCCAGTGTGGATTTGCATGTGTCTTTTGTGGTTTGAAGAGTACATGAAACTCTTTCCACACTGATCACACATGTATGGCATCTCTCCAGTATGAACTCTCATGTGATGATCAAGACTTTGTTTGTATGTGAATCTCTTTTCACACTGATCACACATGAATGGTATCTCTACAGTATGAACTCTCATGTGATGATCAAGACTTTGTTTGCATGTGAATCTCTTTTCACACTGATCACACATGAATGGCTTCTCTCCAGTATGAACTCTCATGTGATGATCAAGACTTTGTTTGTATGTGAATCTCTTTTCACACTGATCACACATGAACGGCTTCTCTCCGGTGTGGATCCTCATGTGAAGCTCAAGACTTGATTTGTTTGTGAAGCTCTTCCCACACTGATCACATGCATATGGCTTCTCTCCAGTATGAACTCTCATGTGAAGTTGAAGTTTATTTTTAATTGAGAATCTCTTTCCACACTGCTCACACATTAACGGCTTCTCTCCAGTGTGAATCCTCATGTGTGTTTTAAAGTTGACTGATTGTGCAAAACTCTTCCCACATTGATCACATGTGTAAGGCTTCTCTCCAGTGTGGATCCTCATGTGTGTTTTTAAGTTTACTGATTGTGTGAAACTCTTCCCACATTGATCACATGTGTAAGGCTTCTCTCCAGTGTGGATTCTCATGTGCATTTTATGTTTTGAAGAGTCCATGAAACTCTTTCCACACTGATCACACATGAACAGCTTTTCTCCAGTATGGATCCTCATGTGTAGTCTAAGATGTATTTTTTGTGTGAAACTCTTCCTGCACTTTTCGCAGGTGAATGGCTTCTCTCCAGTGTGGATTTGCATGTGTCTTTTGTGGTTTGAAGAGTACATGAAACTCTTTCCACACTGATCACACATGAACGGCTTTTCTCCAGTATGGATCCTCATGTGTAGTCTAAGATGTATTTTTTGTGTGAAACTCTTCCTGCACTTTTCGCAGGTGAATGGCTTCTCTCCAGTGTGGATTTGCATGTGTCTTTTATGGTTTGAAGAGTACATGAAACTCTTTCCACACTGATCACACATGTATGGCATCTCTCCAGTATGAACTCTCATGTGATGATCAAGACTTTGTTTGCATGTGAATCTCTTTTCACACTGATCACACATGAATGGTATCTCTACAGTATGAACTCTCATGTGATGATCAAGACTTTGTTTGTATGTGAATCTCTTTTCACACTGATCACACATGAACGGCTTCTCTCCGGTGTGGATCCTCATGTGTCTCTTAAGCTGTGATGAATCCGTGAAACTCTTCCCGCATTTTTTGCAGGTGAATGGCTTCTCTCCGGTGTGGATTTTCATGTGTTTTTTAAGGTTTCTTGACTGTGTGAAACTCTTTCCACACTGATCACATGTGAACGGCTTCTCTCCACTATGAACTCTCATGTGAAGCTCAAGATTTGATTTGCTTGTGAAACTCTTTCCACACTGAGTGCAGGTGAAAGATTTCTTGGCTCTTCTTTTCTTTGAAAATGCATTGTTTCTCTTTGAGTGACTCAAAGGTTTTCCTCCAGGTTTGTCATGATGTTTCTCCTTCACTCCACTCAGTTCTTCACTCTCCTCATTCTCTGCCATCAGCTCTGAAATTAAAGAAAAACAGTTTAATTTAATTTTCAGGACATTAAAATATAACCTGCACAACTGACTGTGCGAGTATGAGCCAGTCGTCGAGATAGTTGAGAATGAGCACCCCCCGTTCTCTCAAAGGAACAAGGGCTGCCTCCATGACTTTGGTGAAGACGTGAGGCGAAAGGGACATCCCGAAGGGCAGGACCTTGTACTGATATGCCTGACCCTTAACGCAAACTGCAGGAATGGCCTGTGCCGCGGGAGGATTGAGACATGAAAGTACACGTCCTTCAGGTCGATCGCTGCAAACCAATCTTGGGGACGGATGCACCCGAAAATGCGTTTCTGTGTCAACATCTTGAATGGCAGCTTGTGAAACGCACAGTTCAAAACTCGCAGATCCAAGATCGGTCGTAACCCACCGCTTTTCTTGGGCACAATAAAGTAAGGGCTGTAAAAACCCAACGTCATATCGGCTGGAGGGACCGGCTCTATCGCGTCCTTCGCCAGCAGGACTGTGATCTCTGCACGCAAGACAGGGGCATCGGCAGCCTTGACTGAAGTGAACCGGATGCCTCTGAACTTGGGGGGATGCCGGGCAAACTAAATCGTGTAGCCAAGTCTGATGGTCTGCAGGAGCCACCGAGACGGACTGGGGAGCACTAACCAGGCTCCGAGAGACCGTGCCAGAGGAACCAACGGCGCCACCAACGTACCCACGGTGGGGCAGCGTGGTGGAACACAGGGACTCGTCCCGAGGCCTGTGACGGCAGAGGGCGGAGTCTGGGTGTGAAGTGTAACACTCACCTGATTCCCCCATGTGTGGGAGAAAACACAGGGTCCCGGCTTGAGGCTTGTGACAGCCCGGCATGTGACAACATGAAGCGGGGACTTGAATTCTACAGCCCTTACCTGGTTCCACAAATGGGCAGGAGGGGTGCTCTTGGGCAACCCACTGCTGCCCACTGGTGAGAGAGGAAGAGGGAAGTGATCCTGTTATGCACAGTTCACAACTCTCCTCCTCTTGAGACCCAGAGACTGAGGAAACCGCTCTTTTATTTTAGTATTTTAATTCTGCTGCTGCGTGGGAGTGGGGGCAGCCACAGGGGGTCACCCACGGCGACGAGCACGCTGAGGGGCTGCAGCCGGGACGGAAGCAGCTGGTTTCCTCCGGTGCAGGATGTGTTTAATCACCTCCATCTGCTTCTGTGCCGCCGAAAAGGCCGGTCTGAGACCTGGGAGCATTCAGGAACTGAATACCTTATCATGCTCCTTCATGTCAGCCAGACACAGCCAGAGATGGCGCTTCTGGACCACTAACATGGACATGGAACTGTGCAGTCATCTTCGTCGCTCGAAGCGCAAGGTCCGTCGCAGCACGCAGTTCATGTAGAATTGCCCGGTCGTGATCACCCTCGTGCAGGTCTTTCAGGGCTTTGGCCCGATGGACCTGCAGTAACACCATGGCGTGGAGGGAAGAAGCCGCCTCCCCACAAGCTCTGTAAGCACTGCCAGTTAAACCTGATGAATAGGCCCGTGAGGGGAGACACGGGTCAGTGATAGCGGCCATCGGACACAGTTGCATGGCCACCGACCGCTCCACCGAGGGAATGCCCATGTACCCCAAAGCAGCTCCACCATCGAGGGTGGTGAGAGCAGAGGAGCTACAAGATTTGTTTCGAGCAGTAAAAGGTGCCTTCCATGACCTTGTGAGCTCTTCATGCACCTCCGGGAAGAATGGCACCAGAGGGGGGCGCTGAGAACCAGCGCGACCTCCACCGAGAAACTACTTTTCCAGCCTCGAAGGATCGGGATGTGGTGGAGAATTCCACACGAGCCTGACATTCTCGGCGGCCCAGGAAAGCATAGCCGTCATCTCTGGGTCTGGCTCAGACAACGCTGTCACACCCGAAGGGGGCAACGCAACCGGATCGTCATCCCCGGAGAGAGAGAGAGAGCCCTCCGATGCAGCGATTGGTCTCAAGGGGGTGAACCGAAGGAAATGGCCGGTTCCCTCCACAGTCTAGAGGGGCCAGCAAGTCCCTCCGGCCGCTCCACAGGCTGCGGAGTGCTTGAGGGGTGACGAACTCCCTCTGGGGAAGCCGTCACCGTGATCCTCAAATCACATCTGACTCCACCGGATGCAGTGCCGCCCAGATTGCAGAGACGAACACTGGATCGACGTAATAGTCTTTCATGCAAGACGGTCATGTCCCCACAAATAGAACATGCACCATCCACGAACGCTTGCTCAGCGTGCTCAACGCCCAGACACGTGAGACAGTGATTGTGACCGTCCCGAGGCACCAGATAGCGACCACACCCAGAAACGCACGGGTGTTTCAAAAGATGCGATCACCTGTGTTGCTCTTTTAGAGAAATTTTCTTGTGCTGAAGCACGCAGGGGAGCTGGCCACCACACACTCCTGGTGTGGCTGTCTGCACGACGATGATCTCTGTTCCCGTCGTGCAACTGTGACCACCGCTGCTGTGCCATAACGCCCGCACTCGCTGGCTCTCTGCTTGCAACACCGAAGTAGAGAGCAGTAGTGATGCACTACCGCTTGGCTCCAAAGCGAAAGGATGAATGAATGCAGTGCACCTGGTGCCTCTTATACTCATGCTGTGATCAGCGGCAGCTGGATGCAATAATCGCATCGTTTAGTTACACTCAAAGTGGATTGGTCTCTCTGGCAAGATCCCAATTCGTCGGTCATCACCGACGTGACATCGAGAGTGACCAACTGAAAGGGAACACGCTTTCTTATCAGAGATAACGAGGCCGTGAGACTCTGCAGAGAATCTCTCTGATAATCACATACCAAGATGGCGCTGCTGAGTTTGGACGCCGTCCAGGTCGCTCCACTTAGATTGTGCTTTTATTTACTTTTGTACTTTCTTTTGCTCTCTCTTTTTACACACATATCATCTGCACTGATCACTTACGACAAAAGAACACTTTTGGACATTGGTCACCGCTACACTAACCTGTTTCAGGACACTTTATCCTCCAACCCATCGTGGCCATCTGAGATTCTCCGGAACGCAGAGATGAACAATGGCCACCTGAATAACCCACCGCGGTGACGGATTAAGAAACACCGCGGGAAGCTCGCTGGGATTCGCAACAGACTGAGGCAAAGAGCACACAGCCCTCCTCTGCCGAGCATTCTGCTTGCCAATGTCCAATCCTTAGAGAATAAGGTGGACGATCTCAGAGCCAGGATAAGTTTCCAACGGGACATCAGGGTCTGTAACAATCTTTGTTTGTCTGAAACATGGCTAACGGCCTGCTTTTATCATCGTGGGGGACTTTAACAAAGCCAACCTCAAGCTGGTCATGCCGAACTTCCTTCAACATATACAGTGGGGAAAAAAAAGTATTTAGTCAGCCACCAATTGTGCAAGTTCTCCCACTTAAAAAGATGAGAGAGGCCTGTAATTTTCATCATAGGTATACCTCAACTATTAGAGACAAAATGAGAAAAAAAATCCAGAAAATCACATTGTAGGATTTTTAAAGAATTTATACTTGGAAGTGGCAAAGGTCCGGGATGGAGATTGTGACAAAAAGTAACATTTCATATGCTTTCTGTTTAGATTTCTGGTTTCTCTGGTCAAGATCCCTTATTCTCCTGGACCGTTCTTTCTTCTTTTTCTTCTTTTCAATGCTGTTTAGTAGTGGTGAGTATTATTAAAAACTTTTACTTTTGTTTTAAGTGGTTACATTCTCATGTGTACATCTCCGATGACTGCTTTGAATGATATGCATTTTCATATAATTTCATGAGCATAATCCAATAGTTTTAATTATAATAACTGTTTTAAAACGTATGCATACTTTTGATATTTTACAGATATCTGATATTCCACCAGACAAGTGCACTTATTGACATTAACTTCACTGCCAGTCCAAAGCAAGCGGCAACCTCCCGCTCTCTCTCGTGAAGCCAACACGGAAGTGACTTAAACTGTAATTCGTCAACTGGCCACTAGAGGCTAGCTGCAAAAGGGAGTCAATCCCATAGACTCCCCATGTTAAAATGCCCAACTTTACAGCAGAAAAAAATGTTTAAAAAAACATGCCTGGTTCAAAAAATGATTTTGGTCTATATAGCTAATTTTGCCCTTCATGACAACTGTGAGGGGGGTGATTTTTTTTATAACTTATCCATTTAAATTATATTAGGTCTTAAAGTTCTGCATAATTAAGCGCATGGCCACTTGAGTGACAGGTGGATTGCCACTGCTGTCACCACCGTCGAGCTAGGTGGGCGTGGTTTCAGCAACCAGCTCCCGCCTCTTTGCCCATTTCCGATTATCCGTGAGTGACGCGCGGTGATGCGTTGCCAAGATGGTGACGGTCGGCTCCGCCTACTTTAGGCTTCAAAAACACTCTTCGGAAACCTACGGATGACGTCACGATGTCACAATCCACTCAGGCAGGAAGGAGCGAGGAGACGCAGGAGAATATTTTCAAACATGGAATTTAATTCAAACACACGGGGAACTTCAGAAACACAGGAACACATGGATTGATGTTTAACAGCAGACAAAGAAACTCTGGGAAACAGGGTTTAAATGGACAGAAACTAATGGGACACACCTGGGAACAATACAAACTAATTAATCAAACACAACCGGAGACTAATTCACATGACGAGGACAGGAACAGGAAAAACCAAATAGGGAGAACTGGAACATACACGTGACACACGGACACTACGTCCATGCTTTTATACAGCTCTGGGGCTGGAGCCGACACTGGAGTGAGCCCTGGGGCTGGAGCCGACACTGGAGCGAGCCCTGGGGCTGGAGCCGACACTGGAGCGAGCCCTGGGGCTGGAGCCGACACTGGAGCGAGCCCTGGGGCTGGAGCCGACACTGGAGCGAGCCCTGGGCCTGGAGCCGACACTGGAGCGAGCTCTGGGGCTGGAGCTGACACTGGGCTAAACTCGGAGACAGGAGCCCTCCATGGGCTTCCTCGGGAATCTGGAGCCCTCCCTGGGCTTGACTGGGGATCTGGAGCCCTTCCTGGGCGGAATTGGGGATCAGGAGCCCTTCCTGGGCTAAACAGGGAATCAGGAGCCCTTCCTGGGCTAAACAGGGAATCAGGAGCCTTAAAACGCTGGAGTTTTTGTCCAGTGCTCAGTTCTGCAAGCTCGAGAGCCATCTTATTATAACGGTGTAAATAAAAGATAAATTGTGCAGTACTGAGAGATTCATTGATTATAACGGAACTTTGTGAGATCGCAATCAGCTAAGACGAATGACAGGTTTTTAGGGAGCTCTCTTTGCATGCTGTATGTAGGCTATATGTAATTTATGTTATCCATATAGGCCTATTTGTATAAAACTTTTGTCTTTCACGCTGCATGCTGGAAAATCCTCTTGTAGGAGATGATTCCCTTCCTAAATTATAACATTAGCTATATATTTTACATGTATAAAGACCCACTTATGCTGTTTGAGAAAAATGTTAGGCATCATATTATAAGTATAAATATAAATAATTTTTTATTAAATTGTCTTTTAAATTTCCACTGTGCTAAAGCCAAAGCAAATGTAAGAAATTATTATCTGGAAATATTTATTTCATGAATTCATATCAAGTTATTTTTTTCTACCCAGTTGCATAAAATAAAACATTAAATTCAGATTTATCTGTAAAATATTTTTCACAATGAATACATTTCCAAAGCAACTTGAAATTATATATAGAACTGTAATGTGGTCAACAGACCTGGAACAACCTGGAAGTCATGCAGTAGACTACTATCTGTCAACCAATTTTAGAGTGCACTGCATTAATATTAATAAATTACTATATAAATGAAACTTTTTTTTGGGGGGGGGGGGTAATAGGGTAATATTACTGGGTAATAGTAAACCACTTTTTTCTTTAGGACTACACCACTGCGCGGAGCGTTTTTAGATGAAAAGATTAGTGTAGACGTAGCCTAAGGGTACACAGTAGCAGTTGCAGTTAGACTGGAGCAACCGAAACATCCACACTTTGGACGTCTCTGCAATTATCCATTTACGTGTTCAAAATGTGCTATATCATTTTACAGTTTGACACTTTTGGATTTCTTGGCCTACCATAAGCAATTGCAGAACTGAGGTCTAACAGTTGTCTGCAATCAGTCATTGTTGACCATGACTGGTTCTCATTATATTCAAGCTTACATTTCTCAGGATACAGACATTATTAAATTTATGAAATTAAGTTTGATATTTCAAGAGTAATATTGATTCTCATTTTTTTAACTGTGCATTCTCCAGGCTGCAGATGAAGCCCTCATCCCAGGATCCATTGAGGAGACAATGCCCATGAAGGACCAGGACCATCAGGATTGTCAATAAGGGCCAGATAATCATACAGTTGTTTGGATAACTTGGCATTAGCTACTGCGAAATTCAACTGCCCATCTAACTGAAAGGGATAGTCCTCTAAAAAATGAAAATTCTGGTATCATTTATTCACCCTCAAGTTGTTTCAAACCTGTATACATTTCTTTGTCCTATTTTAAAGAATGCTCATCACGGCTTTCAGCAATTGGAATTACTGGCACAGCCCTTAAATGGTTTTCCTCCTATTTGACCGGGAGGCAACAAGTTGTTATAAACCAGAAACACAAATCGTCTACTGTCCATCAGTTCTGGTGTACCTCAAGGTTCTGTTTTGGACCCTCTACTCTTTACCATTTATATGCTACCAATTGGACAAATAATCAAACACTATGGGTTTAACTTCCACTGTTACGCAGATGACATTCAAATTTATTTTAGCGCACCTTCCACCTCAGTGTTTCCTCTGCCTGCATTAACAAATTGCATTCAATTTAATGCAAATTACCTTAAATTTAACTCTGATAAAACTGAGGTAATTCTGATTGGCTCTAAAGCTGTTGTATCGAAGCTCTCTGGTCAACTGATGGATCTGGATGGTGATCTGATTATGCCCTCCGCTAAAGTTTGCAATCTTGGTGTTCTCATTGATTCCACTCTTTCATTCAGTGATCACATTGGTAAAGTAGTAAAGACAGCTTTTTTTCCACCTACGTAACATCTCTCGTATTCAATCCTCTCTCAGTCAGCAGGATGCTGAAACTTACACATGCCTTCGTTACATCTGAACTAGATTACTGTAATTCACTTCTTTATGGCTTGTCAGCTAATCAGTGTTAATTTCGTTGACGAATAATTTTCGTCAACAATTTTTTTTTCACTGACAACAACGAGGCGATAACGAACTAAAACTCTTTTTGAATAAAAAAAACTATGACAAAAATATATTGAAATTTTTGTCAATTAATAAAAATTAGACGAAAATGTGTCGAAGATTTTTATTGGTCAAAATATGAAGTGTTCGAATGTAATCATTATGAATATAACCATTTATATATCCAGTTATTCTTCCATTATAATCACATATGCCTGTGTGGAAAATGCCTACATGGCTGAAGTATTCAGACCCTCAGATTAGAAACATCTGGAAAAATTACAAGTGGGCTTTCTTTCTTTACCATAACAAGACTTGGGGGGCCCCTTCTCTCTAGGGAGAATTGTATGCACAAAGGAACCATTCTATGTCATTCTACGGTCTCCTTGCGCATAAACTACAAGATACTAATTCTCACTTATAAAGCTCTCCATAACCTTGGTACTACATATTTATCTGACTTACTCCTGCCTTATATTCCTGCCCGCTCCTTACAATCTTCTAGTGAGGGATTGTTAGTCAGGGCTTTCAGTGTTGTGGCTCCAAGATGGTGGAATGCTCTTCCCCAAAACATCCGTCAAGCATCCTCCCTTCTCTCCTTCAAAAACCTCTTAAAAACAATGTTTTTTCTGAGTCTTCAGTTCTCAGTCTGTAATTTGTACCCTGTTATGGATTTTTATCTACATTCTCTCTGTATATCTAATTTAACTTTGTAAGTGGTCTCTGTATATCAATCTTAGCTCTTGGTATGTGTTTTGTCTTCTGGTATTGATGTTAATTTGTTTTTGTTAGTTAGTTAGTTTCTGTTCCTTAAACCTGACTTGTAAAGTGACCTTGGATGTTGGAAAGGCACTATATAAGTAAAGATTATTATTATTATTAGTAGTAGTATCACCGAACAGTTTTGGGGCACCATTGACTTCTATAGCATTTTTTTTCTACTGTGGAAGTCAATGGTTCCCCAAAGCTGTTTGGCTACAAACATTCTTCAAAATATCTTCCTTTGTGTTCAGCAGAACAAATACATTTATACAGGTTTGGAACAACTTGAGTCATTGTTCTTATTGTGTAACATTATATTACGTTAAGCAGTTTTTGTTTTTTTTGGGAGAAGATGAAGTATTATTAGATTTTTCGTTTTTGATTTTGCTTTTACATGGGGTAATATTTGAACAGATGCATTTCAAACAAATGAGCTATATGTGTAACATGCTTCTGTGTATATTTGTAATCTTTTGTCATTTGTAATTGTGTACTGTTGAAAAAAAAAAAATCTGGATTTTTTCCCAAGAAAATTTTTGCTTATTGCCTTACTGCTTTTAAAAGACACTTTGGCCTTGGTTTGCGAAAGTGAACGCTGGCGTGTGTTAGCTGCCGCTGCTTCAGGAGGATATCACTGTCTTAAGATTGTATTGTGTTTTATGACTTTAAGATTTTACTGCGTTTTACTGTCAGAAATGCGTAATACTAACTAGACTCTGCCTACCTGGTTTTCATAATGCTTTTCATCTCCTGGAGTTGCCTGACTGTCTTCGGGATTGTCTTTTTGGAGTGGGAAAATGAGGACCAATAAGCTGCCAATTTGGATCACATTTGCCTGGATTATCCTTTTCTCTGTTTTTTGTTCTATGGTTTTAATTCAACAACATACGGCGGTTGAACTGTTTCAGCTCCATTTTCATCTTTTTGAGCCTCCTCCTACTCTGCAGTTTAATCAGGACATCGCTTATCAGCCATGACGCCGATATATACACCGGGGGTCTCGACGAAGCTATAAAACTGGCTCTTCAGGTACAATATTAACCCTGAGGTCTTCAAGTCGTCGTCCTACAAAGAAACATCCACGGGCTGTGGACCACAGCATGCTAACAAAGTTAGTAAGATCGATCAGCACAAATACTGGTAAGAATTATCTTACTTTTGGACTATGGAACATTCAATCACTGTCCAACAAGGGTCCTATTGTTTATGACTTGCTCTCGGACCGTAAGTGTGGTAGATTTTTATTGGTTAAAAGCATCCACGGGCTGTGGACCACAGCATGCTAACAAAGTTAGTAAGATCGATCAGCACAAATACTGGTAAGAATTATCTTACTTTTGGACTATGGAACATTCAATCACTGTCCAACAAGGGTCCTATTGTTTATGACTTGCTCTCGGACCGTAAGTGTGGTAGATTTTTATTGGTTAAAAGATTAATTGTTCGAGTGTAATCATTAGTAATATAGCCATTTAAATATCCAGTTATACTTCCATTATAATCCCATATGCTTGTGTGTGGAAAATGCCTACGTGGCAGAATGTACAGACCTCAGATGAGAAACATCTGGGAAACATAAGTGGGGTCTTTCTTTACCATAACAAGACTAGAGAGGGGGGGCTTTCTCTCTAGAGAATTGTATGCACAAAGGAACCATTCTATGTATGGAAAAACTGTATGGAATATATACCCCACGCCTTAAAGTCAGAACTGTATAAAAAGAAGACAATATGATCATTCTAGAGATGTTTCGCTGCAGAGAGCATCTCCGCTTTATTATTTATTA
>NW_015506903.1:103340-119901 GCF_001515645.1 Sinocyclocheilus grahami
TGTTTCCAAGAATGAGATTGCACAAATATACAAACGGATCAAAATTATAGTCAGGAAATTAAAATATTTACAAATGGATCCAAAGATCCTGTTTCAGGAAATACAGCAGTTTCTATATGCATTCCTCATTTTAAGATTAAAATTGCAAAAAGGACAAGTTATCATTTATTAGTTTATTCAACAGAAATGATAGCCATTCTGATAGCTCTTAATTGGGTTGAGGAAATACAGCCATTAAGAAGTTATTTGCTCAGACACTTTGTTACGAAAGTGAAAAGATCCAAGTGCAAGTGTAAATAAGGGTTTATTTAGAAACCACAATAGACGAAGACAGGATGTCATCACAATCAGGAGTCTCGGTCGAGAACAGGACACCTCCCGAGCAGAGTTCTCCACTCAGCGCCGGCGTACCCAAGGCGAGGGCTGAAGACCCGCAAACTGGCTGGACGTGAACTGGAACAAGAGAACAGACAAAATGGCAGGACATGAGATAACGAACCGACAAACACACACTGAACATAAAGCACTTATAAAGCTTCACACAGCTCTTAATCAATCATTATTTATTATTGGTAAACATTAATCAGGTAATTGCAATAAATGTGGTATACCAGAGACTGTGGAACATATCCTATTACACTGTGAAGCATATGAAAGAGAAAGAATGTGATTAATAGAAGAATTAAGTTTGTTGAATATTAAAGGTATAACAATTAAGACAATACTAGAGTATGCTCCAGTACAGTATAAAGTCTATAATGCAATTATTAATTATTTGAAAGCAATAGGTTTAATAAATAGAATTTGAAGATCACATAATGAAGTATATAAAATAATTGTATCCTTGTGTAATACTCCTTTGGTCAAACTTTGCCAACCGCCATAAAAAAAGAAAAGAAGAAGAAGAATCCCTCCACCACCCCGACTCCTCACCTTCAGCCCCTTCCTACCCCAGCATGGGGAGGAGCACTCGGAGGGAGCGCTCTGGGTCTGGGCTAAAAGCCGAGCTCGGACCCCTCTCCCCGGACAGGGGGAGTACCCTGGGCTCGAGAGTAATTACTGGACCTCTCCCCGGACAGCACGGCAAATACGCATTACCTTTACTCAGTTTATTATACACAAATGTGAACTTGTGAAATAGATTTGGCCAACTATCTAGTGCACATTTGTGTTTGCGCTCTGGAGAGCGTAACATGTTTCCATTTACAT
Source organism: Sinocyclocheilus grahami (assembly GCF_001515645.1). NCBI lineage: Eukaryota > Metazoa > Chordata > Actinopteri > Cypriniformes > Cyprinidae > Sinocyclocheilus > Sinocyclocheilus grahami. The sequence goes on from NW_015506903.1 coordinate 104,550, forward strand.
TTTTACAGCGTTCAGCAATGCAGCGAATCACATACATACCTGTTCATTAATGAACGCAATGACCAATCAGAGGCGTTAATGTTAGAACCCATTCAACGCTTAAAATGCTGGAGTTTTTGTCCAGTGCTCAGTTCTGCAAGCTCGAGAGCCATCTTATTATAACGGTGTAAATAAAAGATAAATTGTGCAGTACTGAGAGATTCATTGATTATAACGGAACTTTGTGAGATCGCAATCAGCTAAGACGAATGACAGGTTTTTAGGGAGCTCTCTTTGCACGCTTTATGTAGGCTATATGTAATTTATGTTATCCATATAGGCCTATTTGTATAAAACTTTTGTTTTTCACGCTACACGCTACACGCTGGAAAATCCTTTTGCAGGAGATGATTCCCTTCCTAAATTATAACATTAGCTATATGTTTTACATGTATAAAGACCCACTTATGCTGTTTGAGAAAAATGTTAGGCATATTATAAGTATAAATAACATTTTTATTAAATTATTGTCTTTTAAATTTCCACTGTGCTAAAGCCAAAGCAAATTTAAGAAAATATTATCTGGAAATATTTATTTCATGAATTCATAAAGTTATTTTTTTCTACCCAGTTGCATAAAATAAACATTAAATTCAGATTTATCTGTAAAATATTTTTCACAATGAATACATTTCCAAAGCAACTTGAAATTATATATAGAACTGTAATGTGGTCAACAGACCTGGAACAACCTGGAAGTCATGCAGTAGACTACTATCTGTCAACCAATTTTAGAGTGCACTGCATTAATATTAATAAATTACTATATAAATGAAACTTTTTTTTGGGGGGGGGGGGTAATAGGGTAATATTACTGGGTAATAGTAAACCACTTTTTTCTTTAGGACTACACCACTGCGCGGAGCGTTTTTAGATGAAAAGATTAGTGTAGACGTAGCCTAAGGGTACACAGTAGCAGTTGCAGTTAGACTGGAGCAACCGAAACATCCACACTTTGGACGTCTCTGCAATTATCCATTTACGTGTTCAAAATGTGCTATATCATTTTACAGTTTGACACTTTTGGATTTCTTGGCCTACCATAAGCAATTGCAGAACTGAGGTCTAACAGTTGTCTGCAATCAGTCATTGTTGACCATGACTGGTTCTCATTATATTCAAGCTTACATTTCTCAGGATACAGACATTATTAAATTTATGAAATTAAGTTTGATATTTCAAGAGTAATATTGATTCTCATTTTTTTAACTGTGCATTCTCCAGGCTGCAGATGAAGCCCTCATCCCAGGATCCATTGAGGAGACAATGCCCATGAAGGACCAGGACCATCAGGATTGTCAATAAGGGCCAGATAATCATACAGTTGTTTGGATAACTTGGCATTAGCTACTGCGAAATTCAACTGCCCATCTAACTGAAAGGGATAGTCCTCTAAAAAATGAAAATTCTGGTATCATTTATTCACCCTCAAGTTGTTTCAAACCTGTATACATTTCTTTGTCCTATTTTAAAGAATGCTCATCACGGCTTTCAGCAATTGGAATTACTGGCACAGCCCTTAAATGGTTTTCCTCCTATTTGACCGGGAGGCAACAAGTTGTTATAAACCAGAAACACAAATCGTCTACTGTCCATCAGTTCTGGTGTACCTCAAGGTTCTGTTTTGGACCCTCTACTCTTTACCATTTATATGCTACCAATTGGACAAATAATCAAACACTATGGGTTTAACTTCCACTGTTACGCAGATGACATTCAAATTTATTTTAGCGCACCTTCCACCTCAGTGTTTCCTCTGCCTGCATTAACAAATTGCATTCAATTTAATGCAAATTACCTTAAATTTAACTCTGATAAAACTGAGGTAATTCTGATTGGCTCTAAAGCTGTTGTATCGAAGCTCTCTGGTCAACTGATGGATCTGGATGGTGATCTGATTATGCCCTCCGCTAAAGTTTGCAATCTTGGTGTTCTCATTGATTCCACTCTTTCATTCAGTGATCACATTGGTAAAGTAGTAAAGACAGCTTTTTTTCCACCTACGTAACATCTCTCGTATTCAATCCTCTCTCAGTCAGCAGGATGCTGAAACTTACACATGCCTTCGTTACATCTGAACTAGATTACTGTAATTCACTTCTTTATGGCTTGTCAGCTAATCAGTGTTAATTTCGTTGACGAATAATTTTCGTCAACAATTTTTTTTTCACTGACAACAACGAGGCGATAACGAACTAAAACTCTTTTTGAATAAAAAAAACTATGACAAAAATATATTGAAATTTTTGTCAATTAATAAAAATTAGACGAAAATGTGTCGAAGATTTTTATTGGTCAAAATATGAAGTGTTCGAATGTAATCATTATGAATATAACCATTTATATATCCAGTTATTCTTCCATTATAATCACATATGCCTGTGTGGAAAATGCCTACATGGCTGAAGTATTCAGACCCTCAGATTAGAAACATCTGGAAAAATTACAAGTGGGCTTTCTTTCTTTACCATAACAAGACTTGGGGGGCCCCTTCTCTCTAGGGAGAATTGTATGCACAAAGGAACCATTCTATGTCATTCTACGGTCTCCTTGCGCATAAACTACAAGATACTAATTCTCACTTATAAAGCTCTCCATAACCTTGGTACTACATATTTATCTGACTTACTCCTGCCTTATATTCCTGCCCGCTCCTTACAATCTTCTAGTGAGGGATTGTTAGTCAGGGCTTTCAGTGTTGTGGCTCCAAGATGGTGGAATGCTCTTCCCCAAAACATCCGTCAAGCATCCTCCCTTCTCTCCTTCAAAAACCTCTTAAAAACAATGTTTTTTCTGAGTCTTCAGTTCTCAGTCTGTAATTTGTACCCTGTTATGGATTTTTATCTACATTCTCTCTGTATATCTAATTTAACTTTGTAAGTGGTCTCTGTATATCAATCTTAGCTCTTGGTATGTGTTTTGTCTTCTGGTATTGATGTTAATTTGTTTTTGTTAGTTAGTTAGTTTCTGTTCCTTAAACCTGACTTGTAAAGTGACCTTGGATGTTGGAAAGGCACTATATAAGTAAAGATTATTATTATTATTAGTAGTAGTATCACCGAACAGTTTTGGGGCACCATTGACTTCTATAGCATTTTTTTTCTACTGTGGAAGTCAATGGTTCCCCAAAGCTGTTTGGCTACAAACATTCTTCAAAATATCTTCCTTTGTGTTCAGCAGAACAAATACATTTATACAGGTTTGGAACAACTTGAGTCATTGTTCTTATTGTGTAACATTATATTACGTTAAGCAGTTTTTGTTTTTTTTGGGAGAAGATGAAGTATTATTAGATTTTTCGTTTTTGATTTTGCTTTTACATGGGGTAATATTTGAACAGATGCATTTCAAACAAATGAGCTATGTGTGTAACATGCTTCTGTGTATATTTGTAATCTTTTGTCATTTGTAATTGTGTACTGTTGAAAAAAAAAAAATCTGGATTTTTTCCCAAGAAAATTTTTGCTTATTGCCTTACTGCTTTTAAAAGACACTTTGGCCTTGGTTTGCGAAAGTGAACGCTGGCGTGTGTTAGCTGCCGCTGCTTCAGGAGGATATCACTGTCTTAAGATTGTATTGTGTTTTATGACTTTAAGATTTTACTGCGTTTTACTGTCAGAAATGCGTAATACTAACTAGACTCTGCCTACCTGGTTTTCATAATGCTTTTCATCTCCTGGAGTTGCCTGACTGTCTTCGGGATTGTCTTTTTGGAGTGGGAAAATGAGGACCAATAAGCTGCCAATTTGGATCACATTTGCCTGGATTATCCTTTTCTCTGTTTTTTGTTCTATGGTTTTAATTCAACAACATACGGCGGTTGAACTGTTTCAGCTCCATTTTCATCTTTTTGAGCCTCCTCCTACTCTGCAGTTTAATCAGGACATCGCTTATCAGCCATGACGCCGATATATACACCGGGGGTCTCGACGAAGCTATAAAACTGGCTCTTCAGGTACAATATTAACCCTGAGGTCTTCAAGTCGTCGTCCTACAAAGAAACATCCACGGGCTGTGGACCACAGCATGCTAACAAAGTTAGTAAGATCGATCAGCACAAATACTGGTAAGAATTATCTTACTTTTGGACTATGGAACATTCAATCACTGTCCAACAAGGGTCCTATTGTTTATGACTTGCTCTCGGACCGTAAGTGTGGTAGATTTTTATTGGTTAAAACATTAATTGTTCGAGTGTAATCATTAGTAATATAGCCATTTAAATATCCAGTTATACTTCCATTATAATCCCATATGCTTGTGTGTGGAAAATGCCTACGTGGCAGAATGTACAGACCTCAGATGAGAAACATCTGGGAAACATAAGTGGGGACTTTCTTTACCATAACAAGACTAGAGAGGGGGGGCTTTCTCTCTAGAGAATTGTAAGCACAAAGGAACCATTCTATGTATGGAAAAACTGTATGGAATATATACCCCACGCCTTAAAGTCAGAACTGTATAAAAAGAAGACAATATGATCATTCTAGAGATGTTTCGCTGCAGAGAGCATCTCCGCTTTATTATTTATTAACATTGATGATGTAATAAAGTGTATCTCCTGGCATCAAAACCTAAGACTGAGTGTGGTTCATAAAATGAGCAGCAGACGACACCACATAAGTTAGATTTTTATTGTCTGACTTGGCAACAAAGTAATGACTTTAACCAACTTAATCATTCTATTCCCCCAGGGTATGCTTACACTACGCCCGGCGTATTATTGTGTAATTTTATTATATTATGCTATTTACTCAATGTGGTATTCTTACTCTTACTTGATATTTGGCCATTGGGCAATACTGGTGGTTTCCATTGGATTGTATCAAGTTACCTTAAATGACCCAATATACTCTGGGTCATTTCTAGAAGTTCCCACAGGAACAAGTAGCCAAATTTGATACTTAAAATGGTTGATCTAGCACATTCCACCAGTAATAACAATGGCCGGCCAAAGTGGCTGATCTAGCAAATTCTACTGATAAGAATGTCTGAGCACATGAGTACAAGTGCATTTATAATGCCTATAATGTCCTTGACCTGGGACAGTCAGTGCTCAAGATTTAGTCATTGTGGCAAACCAGATAGGCATAACCAATAACAAAAACCGGAACTACCAACTTTGGTGAAAGAAAAAGGTATAAAACAGATGAGCTGACAGACAAAGACTTGAGATGCGGTTACCGTTATCTCGGCTTTGTTGCTGTTACAATAAAGTCTTATTTTGGCATCTGGAACTCTGCTTCTCAACTTCATTGGCCGCACCCAAGAAAAATCCACAACAGTATCTGGTCGTGGAGGGGGTCTAGCAAATTATAAATTCTCCTACTCACTCAAAAGGTCATACGCTGGATCTGGTGTGTTGCTCAGGTGTAATTCCTCATAATTGCAGTATCTCTGATGTGTCTTTATCAGACCATATGCTGGTGTCTTTTAATCCTCAATTACCTGTATTCAGGTTTAATCTGTGTTGTACCATTAAATTTTGGAACATAAAGAACATTGATGTTTCAGCTTTTGGTGAAGGATATGCCACCATTTTTAGCAATGGTCATCTTTCTATTCCAGATGAACTGTTTTACTATTTCAACTCTGAACTCCAAACAATCCTAGATGCTCATGCGCCATTGAGAACCAGGACTGTTTTTTGTTTGTTAATTCTGCACCGTGGTTCACTCCTGAGCTACGACAGTTAAAAGTCAAGGGCGTTGTCTGGAGCGTTTGTATGTCAGGACTGGACTTCTGAGCATATGCGTATCTATAAGGTAGCTCTTTCTACAGCTAAAACTGATTATTATGCCTGTTTAATGGGAACACAAAAACGCTTTATTCTGTGGTAAAGAATATTCTAAAGCCACCAGACACTTTTCCTTCTTGTTTGTATTCTGTTGATCTCTGTGAAGCTATTATGTCTTTTTTTTGTTAGAAAAACTGATGAAATGTGATGTGAGCTTATACGTGACTGTTTTTTCGGTAACACTTTAGAATAGGTAACAAGACCTGTATTCAGGTTTAATCTGTGTTGTACCATTAAATTTTGGAACATAAAGAACATTGATGTTTCAGCTTTTGGTGAAGGATATGCCACCATTTTTAGCAATGGTCATCTTTCTATTCCAGATTAACTGTTTTACTATTTCAACTCTGAACTCCAAACAATCCTAGATGCTCATGCGCCATTGAGAACCAGGACTGTTTTGTTAGAAAAACTGATGAAATGTGACGTGAGCTTATACGTGACTGTTTTTTCGGTAACACTTTAGAATAGGTAACAATTTTCCCTAAATAAATTCCTAATTTGCTGCTTATTAATAGTTAGTAAGGTAGTTGTTAGGTTTAGGTATTGGGTAGGATTAGGGATGTAGAATAAGGCATTAATATGTGCTTAATTACTACTAATAAATGGCTAATATTCTAGTAATATGCATGCTAATAAGAAACTAGTTAAGAGACCCTAAAATAAAGTTACCGGGGTTTTTTTCACTCTCAAAACCCAATCTTATACAAGTAGCATTTTTTTTAACAATGTAGCAAATGTTTTTAAATATCTTAAAAATATGTATTTAAAGTGCTGATAGATTTCTTTTCCCAATTTGGCCAAACTCTAGAAAAGATGATGCTGTATTGGCTGTGACTAGCGCAGCGGGTTAAGATAGGCTACCAGATCTCTTCCTGCTTTTCTTTTTCTTTTTGAGTAAAGAAAACGCAGTACTTTATTATTATTATTATTATTAATAGGCCAATTATAGGACTTATACAAGTAGCATTTTTTTTAACAATGTAGCAAATGTTTTTAAATATCTTAAAAATATGTATTTAAAGTGCTGATAGATTTATTTTCCCAATTTGGCCAAACTCTAGAAAAGATGATGCTGTATTGGCTGTGACTAGCGCAGCGGGTTAAGATAGGCTACCAGATCTCTTCCTGCTTTTCTTTTTCTTTTTGAGTAAAGAAAACGCAGTACTTTATTATTATTATTATTATTAATAGGCCAATTATAGGCAAAGAAAAAATAACATTATTAACCGGTATTTCTTCTACCCAAACCGGTTTTGGAACGGTAATTAAACAGAGGAACGCAGGAACAGAAACGTTAAAATATCGAATCTCGGAGTGAACCGATTGAATTTTTTTTTGGTTTTTTTCGTTTTCAAGCCCTGCATAACACTAAAGTGCTTAAATGATTAACATGTTATATATGCGCAGAAACTGATGATAAAATCTACCTTTAAACAGAAAGTAAAAAATAAAAAAATAAAAAAAATGTATGTTTCCAGTGTCTACATTATAATCTGTTCATATTAATGTTTCGATTTTTAATGTCCCACGTGGCGTGGCAGTATCTGTAGGCTACTGAATTTTAACCTTGTGAAGAGCGCTAAAGTTAGTTTTAGGTTCGATATTCGTCAGATAGGCTGATCTTTCCCCTGCCCTTGTTCTAAAGAGTTTATAGTCTTACAACGATATCAATACCACAGTTAGTTTTAACAATATGCAACTATTATACATCGACATGATACATTCAATCAAAACCTTTAAGAAAGCTCTTTTTTTTCGTTTTCAAGCCCTGCATAACACTAAAGTGCTTAAATGATTAACATGTTATATATGCGCAGAAACTGATGATAAAATCTACTTTTAAACAGAAAGTAAAAAATAAAAAAAATGTATGTTTCCAGTGTCTACATTATAATCTGTTCATATTAATGTTTAGATTTTTAATGTCCCACGTGGCGTGGCAGTATCTGTAGGCTACTGAATTTTAACCTTGTGAAGAGCGCTAAAGTTAGTTTTAGGTTCGATATTCGTCAGATAGGCTGATCTTTCCCCTGCCCTTGTTCTAAAGAGTTTATAGTTTTACAACGATATCAATACCACAGTTAGTTTTAACAATATGCAACTATTATACATCGACATGATACATTCAATCAAAACCTTTAAGAAAGCTCTGACGTGCTATAACTGCCACATGAAATTTACATCAAATGAATGTGAAAAACACATGAAAAATTCAGAGGAGGAATTTTTAAAAATCTCACCTGTGGTGAGTCATTCTTGTCACTAGGAACCTACTACAAGCTTGTGTGTTTTAACATACACAACACAAGTGCAATACTTTAATACTTTACCTCAGTTAAATTTCTTTCTACAAGTACAATACTCAATTAGATTTTTTTTTAAAACACTGTAAATCACTACTAGTTTTTTGGTTGTTTGTTTGTTTTTTTCCCCACATTTCAAATGTTGCAGCTCACATTCTGGCCTCTATAAACATCAGTCATTTGAATTACTTGCAGACGGTCCCTTAAACAACATAAGCGATTATCCAGCGAATATCAAACCTAAAACTAACTTTATCACGCTATTTAACCGACTATAACAAATGTGATCTGCCAAAGATAAATCTCAAAAGAGAAACAGCATTACAAATAAAAGCAGAGCAGCTTGTATCGGTGCGCATCCATTCCACTCACAGATCAAAAATCCAAAAATCCAAATAACCAAACACACAAACACACAAAATCGCTCCGGTCTGAATGAACTTAACATGTGTTCCTCACACGCTTGCTGCCTGCTCTTCTAAGTGTTTATTTAAGTCAGCAAACACACAAACACGCTGTACCCGGTGAAAATAAAGCAGAAACGAATATATTGTTGCATAAACAAACAGTGTAAAGTGTATTTTTCAGTTGTTTTAAATGTGCGAAATACCATGAACTGCTCACCTCTCCTCAGAAGACTTGTGGGGTCTTCTGCCGCTTCTCTGAGAAATCACTCTCGAAGTCTTGAGGTTTTGACGTCAGAAGAGAGACTTTTATTATCAGAGACAATGAGCCAGAGAAACTCTGAGAGTCTGTGTCTGCTCTGAACACCCTTTCATTACAGTTTCCCCTCCAGGCGGGTTCTATACATTTCACAGTCGCAGCGGACAGGAAGCCTCGTGACTAAAGAGGCCCCATCATATATACATATGTCTCACATTCCTTTCTCTTGCAGGCTCCTATACTCACAGGCTAACACATGCTTGTAATTACCACGGTCATGGAAAAAAAGTCTAAATCTGTTGTTAAATGTGAGACCGAGAGTGAAAAACACAGGAGTTCTGTATGAGAAAGAAGGTCTTCTGTACTGATAAAAGCTGTCCACGGAGCTCGACTCTCAACAGTAGGCTATCTTTTCAGACTAGTTCTAACCAGCCGTTCTCTTCATCCTCCCTTAGAAAGTGTGCATCTGACCAATAAACTGAAGAAAGAGGAGATGTGAAGCAATCTGTGTGTGTCTCGTTCTTCTCGTGCTGGTTTGCATGAAGAGGATCTGAAGCAGAACGGAGTGAAAAACAGCCAAGTTTGTGGGAAAAGATGAACTGAAGAATGATTTTTCTTACACTAATCTTAGCCCAGATCTATATTACAGACATTTTTTTTAATGCATTTGTTCCAGTAAATTTGCTTATCCCTCAAATGTGATTAAACAGCATTTAATCCGAGCTCTACAATCTGGATTTGGTCATTATTTAAAGGAAAGGTGAAATGTTTTGTAAGTAATTCAGTGCTGAATTGTGTTTCTGCTGTTTCCAATATTTCCATCAAGAAAACAATCCTGTACCGTCTGGTCTTTACTGCTTCTTCATGTTTCAGCACAACGCCAGACGCTGTTTGATTAATAAACCTTTGCTTTTTAAATTCACAACACAATATTGTTCGAACGTTTGGGATCAGTACGATTTGTAATATATATTTTTTCTTCTGCTCTTTAAGACTGCATTTATTCAACACATTAAAAACAGTTATTGTGAAATATGTTTACAACATAAAATAATGTTTTTCTATTTTATTTTAATATACTAGAAAATATAATTTATTCCTGTGATTCAGCATCAGTACTCCAGTCTTCAGAGTCACAGGATCTTCAGAAATCATCATGCTGAGTTATTATCAGTGCTGGAAACATTGCATGCGTATACAAAATGCATTATTATTACATGTTTCGCTTAAATGTATTTTCAGCATCAGTCTTCAGTGTCACATGATCTTCAGAAATCATCATGCTGAGTTATTATCAGTGCTGGAAACATTGATGCAGGAGACGTGCTGATTGGTTCCCTCTGCTGTCAATCATCCGAGAGGGGCGGGTTGAAAATCAGATTTTAAACCAGATTTAGTTCAACAAACAATGCAACATTTGCTCAGATTTGCTTAAAAAAAAAAAAAACTATAATCTTTTGACATACCTGTTGGTAGATTTTATCTGAATCTTCATTTTGAACTATTTGAATTGAGCTCAAGAATGACACTACATCGTCTTCTGCTGATCTGCTATAGAGCTGAAAATTAAAGCAAATATAACATTAAATATATGAGCAATTATTTGTTTCCTGTTTATAACATATTGTGTAATTTTATTATATTATGCTATTTACTCAATGTGGTATTCTTACTCTTACTTGATATTTGGCCATTGGGCAATACTGGTGGTTTCCATTGGATTGTACCAAGTTACCTTAAATGACCCAATATACTCTGGGTCATTTCTAGAAGTTCCCACAGGAACAAGTAGCCAAATTTGATACTTAAAATGGTTGATCTAGCACATTCCACCAGTAATAACAATGGCCGGCCAAAGTGGCTGATCTAGCAAATTCTACTGATAAGAATGTCTGAGCACATGAGCACAAGTGCGTTTTTAATGCCTATAATGTCCTTGACCTGGGACAGTCAGTGCTCAAGATTTAGTCATTGTGGCAAACCAGATAGGAATAACCAATAACAAAAACCGGAACTACCAACTTTGGTGAAAGAAAAAGGTATAAAACAGATGAGCTGACAGACAAAGACTTGAGATGCGGTTACCGTTATCTCGGCTTTGTTGCTGTGACAATAAAGTCTTATTTTGGCATCTGGAACTCTGCTTCTCAACTTCATTGGCCGCACCCAAGAAAAATCCACAACAATAACTGTGACACTGCTTTGAAACATTCTGTATTATATAGTGATACGGAAATAAATATGACTTAAGCTGACAAAGTATATTTCATTTTAACATTCACGTCACTGAAATAATTTGGTAAGTGTCAATTAGCCAGACAATAAGAATCTTAAAATGTCCTCCGATTGATCAGGTAAGATTATCCATCAGTAATCTGTATTAAATATTAGTATACAATTCAACTAACTATGAATCACTGCTGTACTGATACTCAGATCAGCAGTCTCTTACTCCTGCTGAAACATGATAAAAGCAGGAAGATCCAGACCTACAGGAGGAACTATTACTGATTATCGATCGCTAAGATCCTCAGAGAGGAAAAAGTTATTCTACTATTATAATCATGTATTTGTCTGTGTGTTTGGAGGCCTGCAGAGAAAGGACTGTGCAGAGATTACAGAAGTGCAGTATATGGTGAAGCTGCACAGACTATTCGGACATTAGACAAAATATATGATGAGGCCTCCTCGTTTCACTTAACATTAATTGAGGCCCCCTGTCTACTTCCTAAAAGCAGACTGGAGGCACAGCCAAACAAAGGTAAGAGTTGATAAACAATAACAACAATGTATGAAATGTATTGAACACACCTTGAGGAACAACTGTATAAAGACTAAAGTTTGTATAAGACACAAACTCTAGAGATTCGTTATCTCTGATAATAAAGTCTGGTATCAAAACCTCAAGACTTCGAGAGTGATTTCTCACAGAAGCGACAGAAGCCACCGCAATAGAAGAATGAGAAGAGTGTGTGAGTGAAGGTGGCTGTGAATGTGTGGAGATGTGTGTTAGTTACAGAATCAGAGAATGACACCGTTCCTCTGTCATAGTCCAGATACACTCTCACACGATCAAGCTGCCGTTTAACCAGAAAACCAGAACCTATATACCGTCCCAACAGATGATACTCCACACTCCAGACATCAGTGTTGAAGAAATCACATCCCTTCCCCAGGTTTGATGCTGTAGTTACTCCAAGACACCAGCGTTGACTCTGTTTAACCTCCACATCCCAGCAGTGTGTTCCTGAGTTAAACCCCTCTGAACCCAGAACACAGGGATAGAATTAAATCTCTCTGGATTATCAGGAAGAGGTTGTTTGTTCCTGCAGTTTCTCACACTGGTCAGATCATCAGACAGGGATGTCAAGTCAAGTCAAGTCTGCTTTATTGTCAATTCTTCCACATGTACAGTACATACACACAGAGAATTGAAATTGCGTTACTCTCAGACCCTTGGTGCATACAGATAACATAAATACAGATAGGTACAGATTAAATCTAATGAGACCCACTACAGTCGTGTCATCCGCAAACTTGATAAGGTGGATTTGTGGATAAAACTATAATGTTATTGTTTTACAGATCAGCTATTGATTCTATGATATGTTATGGTTTTACAATATGGTTTACATATACACAATATACATAACAATTGATTGTTGTACTGTACAGGTGCATCTCAATAAATTAGAATGTCGTGGAAAAGTTCATTTATTTCAGTAATTCAACTCAAATTGTGAAACTCGTATATTAAATAAATTCAATGCACACAGACTGAAGTAGTTTAAGTCTTTGGTTCTTTTAATTGTGATCATTTGGCTCACATGTAACAAAAACCCACCAATTCACTATCTCAACAAATTTGAATATGGTGACATGCCAATCAGCTAATCAACTCAAAACACCTGCAAAGGTTTCCTGAGCCTTCAAAATGGTCTCTCAGTTTGGTTCACTAGGCTACACAATCATGGGGAAGACTGCTGATCTGACAGTTGTCCAGAAGACAATCATTGACACCCTTCACAAGGAGGGTAAGCCACAAACATTCATTGCCAAAGAAGCTGGCAGTTCACAGAGTGCTGTATCCAAGCATGTTAACAGAAAGTTGAGTGGAAAGAAAAAGTGTGGAAGAAAAAGATGCACAACCAACCGAGATCATATCAGAATCAGAAGAGCTTTATTACCAAGTATGTTTACACAAACAAGGAATTCGACTTGACGACAGGAGCTTCCAGTGTAGAAGAAAGTACAAACATAGTGCAGACATACATGATAGTGCAGACATACATAGGAATAACACAGTAGGGATGTAATATAACACTAATATAATAAAAAAGAAAAATTGAGTAATGTACTATATACAGAAATAGAAGTATAGGAAAAAATGTAATTGTTTAGATAAATGTACATATATGTTTATTAGTGTGCAGATATGTTATTTACAAAGTGTGCAGTTTAATATAAATATACTATGTTAGTTGTGATGGACGATGTATAATTATGAAAGATTAATTGTTCAGACTGAATATAGCCTGTGGGGAAAAAACTGTTCTTGTGCCTGACTGTTCTGGTGGTCAGTGCTCTGTAGCGCCGACCAGAAGGCAACAGTTCGAAGAGAGAGTGGGCTGGGTGTGAGGGGTCCAACGTGATTTTTTTAGCCCTTTTCCTCACTCTGGAGATGTAAAGATTTTGGAGGCTGGGCAGAGGGGCACCAATAATCCTCTCAGCAGTCCTGACTGTCCGTTGTAGTCTCTTGATGTATGATTTGGTTTCTGAACCAAACCAGACAGTTATGGATGAACACAGGACAGACTCAATGATAGCAGAGTAGAACTGTTTCAGCAGCTCCTGTGGCAGGTTGAATTTCCTCAGCTGGCGAAGGAAGTACAAGCTTTGCTGGGCCTTTTTTGCAATGGAGTCTATGTGAGTGACCCACTTAAGGTCCTGAGAGATAGTGGTGCCTAGGAACCTGAATGACTCCACTGCAGCCACAGTGCTGTCCATGATGACCAAATAGTGATCAGAGAGCCCCAAAGCTGCTCGTGAGACCGAGTGATATGCATCCTATATTGTTGTGTAACAGTGATCCAAAATAGTGCTGTCTCTGGTGGGACACGTAATGTGCTGCTTGTATTTTGGCAGTTCACGGGAGAGATTTGATTTGTTAAAATCTGCAAGAATGATTAAAATAGAGTCTGGGTACCTTTGCTCCATTTCAGTTATTTGTTCGGCCAGCTGTTGCATCGTGGTGCTCACGCACGCGTCCGGAGGCACGTACACATTCACAAGAATGAAAGAGGAAAACTCCCGCGGCGAGTAGAAAGGTTTACAGTTTATGATGAGTGCCTCTAAATTAGGACAGCATACCTTTTTCAGCGTTGTTACATCTGAACACCAACTTTCGTTGATGTAGAAACACAATCCACCACCTCTGGTTTTCCCCGTTAACTCCGCGACGCGATCCGCTCTGAACAGCTGGAAGCCCGGCAGATGAAGCGCGTTGTCCGGAATGGCTTCACTCAGCCAGGTTTCAGTGAAGCACAGTGCAGCAGAGTTAGAAAAGTCCTTGTTGGTGCGGGTGAGGAGAAGAAGTTCATACGTTTTGTTAGGAAGGGAACGGACATTCGCGAGATGAATGGTTGGGAGCGCAGTTCGAAAGCCACGCGCGCGGAGCTTCACCAGGGCGCCGGCGTTCCCTCTTCTGCGTCTGCACGCACGTTTGAACAACACCGCTGTACCTCCGACTAGAATGTCCAACAAAACGTCCGAATAATCAAAAACCGGAAAAATGCTGTCTGGGATGTGCTGCTTAATGTTAAGGAGTTCGTCTCTGGTAAAACTTATAGAAGAAGAATGACAAAACACAGAACAAACAAACAAAAACAATAGAAGAATCGCGGAGCTCAGCGTCCATATGTAAATATGATCAAAGAAGGCTGTGAAAATAAATCTGCATTGTTTTTCCACTTGATCTTTCATTCAAAAACAAAAAAAACAAAACAATCTAACCTTTAATTAAAGTAAAAAACTTTACTTTTTGGGGGGGGGAAATCACATTATGAAATAAATATTTTTCTCTAATACAGTAAGAGGGCGTGTGCCTATATCATCCTAATGAAAACTATGTACATATAGGGAGTGATCTTACTTTACATCAGAATTTTGATCAAAAAATAAAACCAGGTCTGAGATGTTGCATATTTGATCCATTTTTCCCAATGCAAAGCAAATTGTTCCATATTATGATTTACAAATGCTGTTATTTGCTCCATTTTATAGATGTCCAATGTGATTTCCATCCATGCATTTAGGGTAGGACTCTCCTGTGACAACCATTTTTTTGTAAAACTCTTTTTAACAGCTACCAATAATATATTCATTAGATATTTATCTCTTTTTAACCATTCCTGTGGTATGTATCCAAAAAATAATACTTTACTGTTACAGGGTATCACACATTTAAAGATATCTTGTAAGGCAGTATGTATTCCTCTCCAGTAGCCCTTAATAATAGAGCAGTCCCAGAAAACATGGTAATGGTTTG
>NW_015506903.1:120156-123860 GCF_001515645.1 Sinocyclocheilus grahami
TTACAGTTTATGATGAGTGCCTCTAAATTAGGACAGCATACCTTTTTCAGCGTTGTTACATCTGAACACCAACTTTCGTTGATGTAGAAACACAATCCACCACCTCTGGTTTTCCCCGTTAACTCCGCGATGCGATCCGCTCTGAACAGCTGGTAGCCCGGCAGATGAAGCGCGTTGTCCGGAATGGCTTCACTCAGCCAGGTTTCAGTGAAGCACAGTGCAGCAGAGTTTGAAAAGTCCTTGTTGGTGCGGGTGAGGAGAAGAAGTTCATCCGTTTTGTTAGGAAAGGAACGGACATTCACGAGATGAATGCTTGGGAGCGCAGTCCGAAAGCCGCGTGCGCGGAGCTTCACTAGGGCGCCGGCGCGTTTCCCTCTTCTGCGTCTGCACGCGCGTTTGAACAACACCGCTGTACCTCCGACTAGAATGTCCAACAAAACGTCCGAATAATCAAAAACCGGAAAAATGTTGTCTGGGATGTGCTGCTTAATGTTAAGGAGTTCGTCTCTGGTAAAACTTATAGAAGAAGAATGACAAAACACAGAACAAACAAACAAAAACAATAGAAGAATCGCGGAGCTCAGCGTCCATATGTAAATATGATCAAAGAAGGCTGTGAAAATAAATCTGCATTGTTTTTCCACTTGATCTTTCATTCAAAAACAAAAAAAACAAAACAATCTAACCTTTAATTAAAGTAAAAAACTTTACTTTTTGGGGGGGGGAAATCACATTATGAAATAAATATTTTTCTCTAATACAGTAAGAGGGCGTGTGCCTATATCATCCTAATGAAAACTATGTACATATAGGGAGTGATCTTACTTTACATCAGAATTTTGATCAAAAAATAAAACCAGGTCTGAGATGTTGCATATTTGATCCATTTTTCCCAATGCAAAGCAAATTGTTCCATATTATGATTTACAAATGCTGTTATTTGCTCCATTTTATAGATGTCCAATGTGATTTCCATCCATGCATTTAGGGTAGGACTCTCCTGTGACAACCATTTTTTTGTAAAACTCTTTTTAACAGCTACCAATAATATATTCATTAGATATTTATCTCTTTTTAACCATTCCTGTGGTATGTATCCAAAAAATAATACTTTACTGTTACAGGGTATCACACATTTAAAGATATCTTGTAAGGCAGTATGTATTCCTCTCCAGTAGCCCTTAATAATAGAGCAGTCCCAGAAAACATGGTAATGGTTTGCATTTTGGTTTCCACATTTTCTCCAGCATACTGAAAAATTACTACCATGGTGTGATTTCTGAGAAGGCGTAATAAAATATCTTAACAAACTTTTCCAGCCAAACTCCCTCCCTTTCTGTGCCTTAGAGCATTTTCATTGATACTTCCATATTATTGTCCATTCCTCATCTGTTATAACTACCCCTCCTTCCTTTTCCCATTTTGTTTTTATATAAGAGGTTGAGTGTGCTTTAAGGTTTAATAAACATTTGTATATGCATGAGACAATTCTCCTATGAAAATCTGATTTATATGCTTTTCTAAATAATTCTATTAAGCCTGTCTTTGTCTCAGTCACATCCTTCATTTTTATCTTAACAAAGTTTCGCATTTGTAAGTATCTATAAAAGTCTTGTGTTTCTAATGTATGTTTCTCTTTAAGTACTTCAAAGCTGGCTAGTATATTATCTTCTATTAAATTACATTAAACGGTTATCCCCTTATCTATCCAGTCCTTAAATCGAGTATCTGATCTGTTTGGTGTAAATTCGGAATCGTATGCACACCATTTAAGAGGTACAATTTCTTCTTTTAGTTTATATTCTGTAATAATAGTTCCCTTTCAGTCGGTCACTCTCGACGTCACGTCGGAGGACCGACGAAATTGGGATCTCGCTTAGAGGGACCAATCTATTTCCATACCGTAAGAGTGCAATTTACCCATGGGTTATCAATAGATTTAATGTGTTTTTGTAAATTGCTATCGGCCAGGATTGCCTGTATAGGGATCAAGGATATTTTCTGCTCCATATTTTTCCATTGAGCCTCGTAAAATGGATTACACCAGAATATTATGGCTCCCATCTGTGCTGCATAGTAATAATCTCTAAGGGAAGGTAATTCCCACCCCCCTTTTTCTTTAGCTAGCTGTAAAGTTTTAAAGCGAACTCTAGGTTTTTTACCCTGCCATATATATCTTGATAACATCTTGTCCCATTCATTAAACTGATTTTGATTAATCAATATAGGTAGAGTCTGAAATAAATATAATAGTCTAGGCAAAATATTCATTTTGATAGATTCAATACGTGAACTAAAACTTAAGAAAGGAATTAAGTTCCATCTTCCTATATCGTCCTTAATTTTTTTATAGATAGGCAAGTAGTTACATTCAAATAATTTTGTAATATCTTTTGGCATGTTAATGCCAAGGTATTTGAAAGATTCTGTTTGCCATACCAAAGGGTATCTGTTTTTAATTTCTCTTGGTGCTTTGTAATTATACGAAAGTAGCTGAGTTTTTCCTATATTAATCTTATATCCTGATATCTGGCCAAACATTTCAAGCGACTGCATCAATTTCGGTAAAGAGTATGTTGGTTGCCCCAGGTATATCAGGATATCATCTGCATAGCAAGCCAATTTGTGTTCTGTTCCTTTAAAATTAATTCCCCTAATATCCTCATTCTGTCTGATATACTGAGCTAATGGTTCTAAATATAGTGCGAAGAGTAACGGTGACCATGCACAGCCCCGCCGTGTACCCCTTTCTAAAGTAAAACGATTTGATAAGTATCCATTGATTTTGATCCTCGCTGTGGGGTTATTATATAGGGACTGTATAGTTTTTATAATTGTATCATTTAAACCAAATCTGTGTAAAACTCTGTAAAGAAATAACCAGTTAACTGAATCAAATGCTTTTTCAGCATCTATGCTTATTATAATTGCTTTATTTAAAACCCAATTCAATGTAGGGAGTATGACAGGAATTAGTTCTTTTTTAAGCTCCTTATACCACTCTGCCGTATAACCATCTGATCCGGGTGACTTTCCTGATTTGAGTCTACTAATTGCAGTCTTTAATTCTTCTTCATTTATATCAGTGGTCAACCTTTTATTTTGCTCTTCGTTTAAAGTGGGTAACTCTAAAGAATGTAAGTAAGTGTCAATTTGAGTCATATCTCCCTCTGAAACTCTAGAGTATAAAGTTTTATAGAACACTTCAAAAACTTCCTGAATTTCATTTTGTTTATTTTTTATAATTTTTGTTCTAACTAACTCTGTGAATTGTCTTTTCTGCAGTTTTCTTCCTCAATTTCCATGCCAGTATTCTCATAGCATTAGATCCACCTTCATAATACCTCTGTTTTAAGAACATTAAATTCTTCTTTACTTCTTGTGTAGCCAGGTCATTAATTCTGTCTCTAATTTTCTTAATTTCATTTAATGTATCTTGTACTGATCTCGATTTGTGTCTCTTTTCTAATTCCCTCAGCTTGTAATGCAGGTCATCTAATGTTTTATTTCAAATTTTTTTCTTGTATGAAGATATTGCTATAAAAAATATCAAAATAACCAAACAATCAAAAGAAACACTAACAACACATCTTGGTCTGGCGCCTAACAGGGAGTCTGGACCAGTGCAACTGGCCCGAAGTCGCACCCCCCCCCCCCCCCGCAAGGGCGGAAGGGGGGTTTTAAAAGGACTCCCGCCTGACCAC
>NW_015506903.1:126126-141428 GCF_001515645.1 Sinocyclocheilus grahami
AAGAAATACAATAAACCTAACCTATCTACTCTTAACCAAAAAAACATAGTAGAAATGAGATTTAAACAAAAGGGCAGGTCTCTCCTACATTACTACCACATTTCAAAATAACCAAACAATCAAAAGAAACTCTAACAACACATCTTGGTCTGGCGGCTAACAGGGAGTCTGGACCAGTACGACCAGCCCGAAGTCGCACCGCCGACTCTGAAGAGCGGAAGTGGCGTTTTAAAAGGACTGCCAGCTGATCACACCAATTACCACTGATAGACGGCAGCACCCCTAGTCAATCAGCAGCAATCTGAAACTCAGACAGAAAACATCCAACAAAACACAAATATTATAGAAACAAACATCATAACGTAACACCCCCACTGCTAAAAATCAACGCATCGTTGATTACTTATGTTAAACCGCACGAGACAAAGGATCGGCCAAAACGTTGTCTTTTCCTTTCTTATAGTGGATTTCCAAGTTAAACTCCTGTGTAATTAATGCCCAGCGCATTATACGTTGATTGGAGTTACGCATACGGGAGAGAAAAACCAAAGGGTTATGATCTGTAAATACCACAAGAGGTAATGGGCTTGACCCCACATACACCTCAAAATACTGTAACGCAAGCAGTAACGCCAATGCTTCCTTCTCGATTGTGCTGTAATTCAACTGGTGCTTCAAAAACTTCCTCGAAAAATAGCACACAGGATGATCAACTCCATGCGCATCTTCCTGCAGGAGAATAGCACCAGCGCCAGTAGCGCTAGCATCCACGTCCAGCTTGAACGACGTCGAGAAGTCAGGAGCAGAGAGTACCGGCGTGCTGCACAATGATTTGACCGACTCAAAGGCTATCTGACATTCATCAGACCACACATAATCTCGGTTTTGACAAAGCAGATTGGTCAGAGGTAACACCAAATCAGAAAAGTTTTTACAGAATCCCCGATAATATCCTGCCATACCGAGAAAACGTCTCAGCTCTCGCTAAGTATTTGGGGCAGGGAACTGTACAATAGCCTGCACTTTAGCAGCAATAGGACGAACTTCACCCTGGCCGACCTGCTTGCCCAAATACGTTACTGTAGCCCTTCCAAACTCGCATTTCGCGAGATTTAGAGTCAAAGTAAAGGCTTGCAGACGGTCCAAAACCATCCGAAGGGTTTTTAGCTGTTCATTCCAATCAGAAGAGTACACCACGATGTCGTCTAAATATGCATCACAATTAGGAATGCCTGCCAACACCTTATTCATCAGACGCTGAAACATGGCCAGAGCGTTTCGCAATCCGAACGCCATAACGGTGTACTGTAGCAGGTTATCAGGCGTAACAAAAGCTGAAACTTCGGCTGCGCGAGGAGTCAAGGGCACCTGCCAGTAGCCTGAAACATAAAACTTCAACATGTTTATGTGACAAACATGAGTTTTCCTTTTACGGTCAGGTGTACGGATTACATAATCAGTTTCACTAAGTTTAGCATCAATCACATACGGACCAGAAAATTTTGCCTGTAAGGCTGACCCAGGGACAGGTAACAAAACCAAGACCATATCGCCCTGATTAAAAGAACGCGAAACGGCTTTTGTCAAATCGGGTCTTCATTTTTACCTGAACAGACGCCATAGAGGCACGAGCTAATTCACACACGCGATGCAAACGCTCCCGAAATGAACTAACATAATCCAAAATATTGGTGGCATCATTGGATTTACCACCCATAATTTTTTCCTTCAATAACTTCAGCGGACCTCTCACAGTGTGGCCGAAAACTAATTCGGCAGGACTAAAGCCAAGCGATTCTTGCTGCGTCTCACGCACCGCAAACAATAATAGGGGTAAACCCTCATCCCACTCTCTCAAAATGTACGCAACATTGACTTTAAGGTTTGGTGAAACCGTTCCAATGCACCCTGTGATTCTGGATGGTACGCACTAGAGACTTCATGTTTTATATGGAGTTGTGATATCACTTGTTTGAATAACCGAGACATAAAATTTGTGCCCTGGTCAGTGTGCACCACCTTTGGTAAACCAAAGGTAGAGAAGAACTTCGTTAAAGCTCGCAGAATTCCCTTAGTTTTTATAGTGCGTAAAGGCACAGCTTCCAGGAAACGGGTGTTAGAGCACATCATAGTTAATATGAACTTATGTCCGGACTTAGTCCGTGGCAAAGGACCAACACAGTCTAATATCACCCGCTCGAATGGCTCACCAACAACAGGAATGGGGCAAAGAGGCGCTGGAGCAATCGACTGATTTGGCTTGGCCACAATCTGGCAGGTATGGCATGACCGGCAATATTTCACAACATCGGATCTCAACCCAGGCCAAAAAAAATGCCGTAAAATGCGATGGTATGTTTTTGTAATGCCCAAGTGACCCGAAAAACTGTGATCGTGAGCTAACATCAACACATGAGAATGAAATTGTATGGGCACGACTATCTGATAAACTGCATCAGCTTCACATTCAGAAACCGCTGGCGTTCTTTTCCGCATCAGCAACCCGTCGTCCCAAAAATAAACAATAGGTTGTTTAAACACGTCCTCCTTTTTCACAACGGTAGCTCTGCAGCGAGCCAGTGAATTATCATGTCTCTGCGCGTTCACTAAAGTGACCCTATCAATAGTTGAAGACAGATCAATTTCAGCACCAGGTACAGTAGACAGCGACTAAGGATGCTTATGTTCCATCTCCACAGAAAGCTCCTGGCAAACGTCAGCGCCGTCAGAGGAAGCCAGAAAACTGTCTGAAAGTTCAATCACATCACTATATTTACGTGACTGCGCTCGCGTAATCACACATACAGGAAATATGGAAGTTAGGTTCGAAGCCAGGTCTACAACATTTCGTGGTTCAGAAAGCGGATCCTCAACTATTTCAGGGAACGGCAATACCTTTCCACCGGCAAGGTCATTACCAAGAATCAAATCAACTCCTTTAATAGGCAGTTGTGAGCGAACAGCGATCTTAACGAGACCGGAAACTAGGTCAGATTGAATGTTTATAAAATGTAAAGGAACTCTGACTATTCCTAATTCAATTCCTTGAACCAGCACATCGGAACCACAGTACGAATCCCTAGTAAACGGTAAAATACTGCCAAGCACAAAGGATTGGGCCGACCCAGTATCTCGGAGAATGCGAATGGAAACTTTGTCTCTCTCCTGTCCCATAAGAAAACCCACCCCGTCAAAAACAAACGGATCATACCCGGAATCAATTCTTTGCTCATCAAAATCAACCGGACAACTCGTAACGCAAAAACCCACCCCCTTCGACACCTGACGTTTCGGGGACTGACTTTTCTTTTTCAAAACTGGACAACCAGCAATGAGGTGGCCAGCCTCATGGCAATAAAAACATTCACGTGATTCGCCCTGATTCGGTATAGTAGTTTTTACAGTTTTCCCAATTCTTTTCAGCCCCAGATTGGGAAGATTCACGACGCACAGACAAAACGAAAGTATTTTTGTGAGTCAATACAAATTCATCAGCTGAAACAGCTGCTTGCGCAAGCGTCTTTACTTTTTTGCTCATTAAAATGTATGACAATCCGATCTGATAACGTGTCTTTAAAATCCTCCAATAACACAAGCTCGCGAAGTTGCTCAAAATCATTTACCTTGCTGGACTGACACCATTTATCAAAAAGAGTTCCCTTTTCACGGGCGAACTCAACAAAAGTCTGACTGGCGGCTTTTAAATGACCACGGCATTTTTGCCGATAAGCTTCGGAAACAAGCTCATATGCCCTAAGAACCGAGGCTTTCAAAATATCATAATCTAAACTCTCCTCAATGGACAAAGCCGCACAAATTTCTTGAGCTTTACCAGGTAGTCTGCACTGCAACAAGAGTGACTAAATCTCTCTTGGCCAATGCAGAGCGACAGCTATACGCTCAAATGCACTGAAGTACGAATCAATCTCCGCTTCCCTAAAAGGAGGGACTAAACTAATCTGCCTGCTGATATCAACCTCACCCATACTTGGGGGATGTGGAACAGGGGAAACAGCAGGAGGAACACTGGGAGAAACATTGGGTACAGACGCTATAGGGATTTGTGATCCACTCACCGGCCTAGCCGAAACACGGCGAGCCTCGTGTTCACACTGCCTGACACGCAGAAGTTGTGTATCATGTTCTTGCCGCTTAACTTGTAAATCAAGCTCTTTAAGTCTGATAGCCAATTTCAGATCTTCTGTGTTTAGACCCATCAATAGATTCGGATCTGCCGTCGGAAGTTGACCCGAAGCCTCTGCTCCATCCATCAGAGAAACAGCATCGACATCCCGCAACTCTGGTTCTATTTTTAAAACCCCTGCCAACAAATTATTCTGCACCACATCTCTTATTGCCTGTTTGATCGCCACTTTAGGTATAGATATATCATAATAATCTGCAATAAGAATTAGGTCAGACTTATGGCATGCATGTAAAGCCTCAACAGTAGGAGATTGTTTAAAAGCCTCGATACTAAACTCCATTATTACACTACCCCTTTCACAAGTAAAAACCGCCAATCAGACAAAAAAAAAAAGCTCACCAGCAAGGCAAATCTTACTTACGAACGAATTAGATGATCCCGGATGAGCCCCCATTTTATTACGTCCCTAGGGGTAAGACACAATAAATGAATAAAAAGGGAAGGAACAAAAGGCTTCCAGCAAGCCACTAGACCAAAAAAACACGAACCAAAGAAAACACAATAAAGTATAAGGTAGCTTTATTGTACATGACCAAGGAAAATGCAGCCACCAACTGATAAAATTCATTAAGGGACCACGGTCCAAACAAGGAAATATCAAAAGCAAAAATAATTCGTCTAAGTGACGAATTATTAAAATAAACAAATAACTAGATATGAATAATATTGCGGTACTTTCCGTCAGAGAGACCCAAGGCCCAAAATAACAAACAAAGCCAAACTAATAAAATAAAACAATATAAATAACCTGCCACAAAGAAAAAGAAATACAATAAACCTAACCTATCTACTCTTAACTGAAAAAAAACATAATAGAAATGAGATTTAAACAAAAGGGCAGGTCTCTCCTACATTACTACCACATTTCAAAATAACCAAACAATCAAAAGAAACACTAACAACACATCTTGGTCTGGCGGCTAACAGGGAGTCTGGACCAGTGCGACCGGCCCGAAGTCGCACCACCCCCCCCCTCTGAAGAGCGGAAGAGGCGTTTTAAAAGGACTGCCAGCTGATCACACCAATTACCCCTGATAGACGGCAGCACTCCTAGTCAATCAGCAGCAATCTGAAACTCAGACAGAAAACATCTAACAAAACACAAATATTATAGAAACACAAACATCATAACGTAACAATAGCCACTAATTTATTTTTTAATTTGTTCCTTGAAACTGGGATCATTAAATAAGCTTGAGTTTAATTTCCATGTAGTATTCTTTGGTTGCAGTTCAAAATCAATGGATAAATATATAGGTGCATGGTCACTTATATCTATTGTTCCGATTCCACAAGCGTGTACTTTATCTTTATCTTTTACAAATGTTATGAAATAGTCTATTCTGGTATATAGGGAATGGGGGGCCGAATAATGAGTATAATCTCTTCTGTTAGGAAAGAAATCTCTCCATATATCGATCAGACCAACATCTTCAAAGAGTGCATTCACTTTCTTATATAGGGGCCTCATGTCATAATTTTTCCTGCTAGAGGAATCCAATTTTAGTTTCAAATGTATATTTAAATCTCCCCCACATATAAAAAATCCCTCCGTTTCCAATGTCATGATACTAGTAATTTTCTGGAAGAAGCTAAAATCACTTCCTGGGGGTGCATATATATTTAAAAGAGTAACTGATTTCTCATATATTTTACCCTTTACTAGGATATATCTGCCCTCCTTGTCTCCCATTTCCGATATTTTTTCAAAATTTAGTTTGTTCGAAATAAGAATAGCGACTCCCCTCCTATGCCCTGTTTTGAAGAGAAAAACACACTAGAAAAGCCAGATTTCCTTAATTTTTCATGCTCTTTATCATTTAAATTAGTTTCCTGTAAATATACTATATGGGCTTGCTCTTTCTTCATTTTAGATAGCACTTTATTACGTTGAATTGGATTCAACATCCCATTGACATTAAATGATATTACTTTAACTTTGTCTCTAACCATATTTATCTGAAGATCCCGTGTTAATAAACTTCGCTAAATAGAACTTAGACGATCCACTCCCTGAACAAGTATGAACAAGAAAACATACATAGCATGAAAACAAATAACAATGATATGATTCCAAGGTTGGGGTCTCTAACAGATGACCCTGAACTAAGCTAGAAGAAGTGTCTAGCTGTGGGGGGAAATCTCTGTCCCAAATGGGTAGGGGGCCCCCACTGCAGCATCCAAAACAATAAATGTAAAAGTCTGTGTACATTTTACCAAAATTACTACCTTACGTATTCCTCCCTTGTATATATTCTCATTTAAATAGGGGAGAAGGATGTATATAGATAAGTAACTATATAAAAATAAACTTAGATAAAGAACAATTCACATTATCGTATATGATTCTCAAACTGAAAATATCACCATCTCTTTCATGGTTTGCTTAGCTCACCAGAAATTTGAAATTAGTTCAGGTTTAAAGTTCCTCTGGAGGAGATAGGGGCCGTCTTCTGAAAACGTGCAGCCTCTCTCTAATGTTCCTCTCACGTTCTTCTTCCATACCCTGTTGTCTCAGTCCTCTCGTCGTCTCCCAGGCCGTACTGGATAGTTGCTCAGCAAGACTCTCTCTCGGTGTGATTACACTGACGGGCAATCCTCTGTCCTTCATGTCTGCAGTCGCCTCCTCTGCCGATTGATACAGTCGTGTCCCGTCACCATAAAACACCCGTAGTTTAGCTGGAAACGGGGTCTGGAAGCATATCTGTTTCTGTTTTAGTACCCGTTTGGCTTCGGAGTATTCCTTACGTTTCTTTAGAATTGCCGGAGGGTAATCTTGGTCGAAGTATATTGGTCTTTCATTCAAAAACACCTTCTTTCCCCAGGCTTTGCGCAGAATCTCTTCTTTGATTTTGTAGTGGTGGAATTTGATTATTATTGACCGCGGTCTATCTTCCCTGTTGCCCGAGGGTTTCGGTGCGAGTGCCCGGTGAGCTCTCTCGATGCCAAGATCTGTAGTAGAGGGGATCTCCAGCTCGTCCCGTAATAACTTTTCCACAAACAGCGTCATTGACGCCCCCTCTGCTCCTTCGGGAACATTATAGATCCTTATATTCTCCCGTCGTGATCTCCCTTCTTGGTCGAGAAGTTTATTTTCCTGTTGGTTCATCACTTTTATCATCTTGCTCATCACCTGTTCTACATTTTGAACGCGGTCTTCTACTTTTCCAATTCGCGTTTCCGCCTCCGCAATCTTTTGATTAACACTGGTGAGTTCGGTGAAAATCTCGTTTAGTTGTTGTTTTGTGTCTTTGCGAAATTCCCTTATCTCCTCCAGAACTTTTGTCAAACTTGCCGCATCACTCAGATGAGTATTAGCATTAGCTTCACCATCTTGTGCCTGCGACGGGGAGCTGTTGTTTGCGTTTTCTTCGTTTCTCCAGTGGTGCATTTTTTGTTTCCATCTCTTCTCCCCATTCTTGCCCCGCTTATCGAAACAGGCAAAGTCGAGAAAAAGTTATATTTGGTGATTTTAACGGGGCAAATAAGTGGTTTTCCCAGAGGAGCTGTTGTTTAAGCTGCCATACAGGAAGATGATGCCACCGGAATCAGTTTAGTTTATTTCTAAACATATTCCTGCTTAAAAGGCTAAATAAAAAGTGTCCATATCTTAGAGTATTCCTAGGGTGAACCTGTGTTCAATATCTGACATCATGTTGCCATGGGCAGAGCTTGCGGGGGGCATTGGTTAAAAGATGTTACTAAACATATTTAAAAAATAAATGATATTCTCAAACCCAAAATAGATATACATATTAATTTAGGTATTATTTTATATTTAAAAATGTTACTATGTAAATAAATCCAATTAAACTTACTAACCCCTCCCTCAATCTCGAAGTTGTCACGTGATGACACTGCATTTGGGCGCTTCCTGGCAAATTAAATTTACTGTAGTCTATGCTAAATGGCTCCTCAAAAATGGATATACGTCGTTTTTTAAAACGTCAACCGACTGCAAAGTAAAATGAACGCAATGAAAAACAGCCAGAGGAAGATGGCGTGCGTGCTGATCCCGGACCCAGGCTGCCATAAAAGCATGGTTGAGAGAAACAAGTCTTACCTGTGCAAAGTGGTGGATATTATAAAATTACTATCTCGTCTTAGACTGCCTTTTCGTGGACACAGGGAATATAAGGAAAGTTCTGAATCCCGAGGTAATTTTCTTGAGGTATGTAGCTTCTTCTCAAAGTATGACACAGAGTTTGAGAAGATGCACGCCACTCATTTTAATTACACCAGTCCAGATTTTCAGAACGAAGTTATAGAAATATGCACAGAATTAGTCTGTTCATTAGTAATGTTCAGTACTGTCATACCTTTCCTTCCAGGCAGGGGCGGATTTAGTGAATTGGGGGCCCCAGGCAAAATATAGGAATGGGGCCCTATACATTTGCACACATTTTCCTAGATCAACCTTGAGGTTCCTTTTTTGTTGTGATGCTTGCTGCTGCATAATGGTGCTCCATAGTTGTGTCTAATGTTTCTACATGTTTCGTGTACATGTTATAATGGCTTTATTTCATGTTGTAGAGCACAAAATAACAACTGATTTAGAGTTGAGATACAGGTTTTCACAAAAACTAAATAAATTATAAAATGATAAACCTCACAACTGAGCATTTAAGCGTTAGTCAGAAGTATAAATGATTATATTAATTGATCTGAACAAAAACTACAGACTGTTATTGAAAATGAACATTCATTCTCTGCCAGTAGGAGGCGCTTTTGGAACGTCAGAAATATAGAATGAGAAAAGTGTGAAAAAATATGGCCTATACTGACGTGGAAAGTCCACTGAAGAGTTACCAGCGTAAGCCTGTGTGCAAAGTAATTCTAGAAGTAGAAGTAATTCTAAACTTTAAAATACATTTATTTTGAGTTATTTTAACTACAAATTTAAATAAAACTGGATAAATAAAGAAAAGGCCATTATAGCCTACATTGCACACCTAATGATCCAAATGATCAGTGAGAGCCGAACGAATGTGTCACACGTTTTAAACTCAACAAAATGATAAAGAACATATATCAAGAGCACGCTCACAGATGAAAACAAAACAGTGTTGGATGAAGTGGATTAGAGCCCTGCATGGCTGCATGGCAAATATAGGGGCCTATATTTGAGCCCATGCAGGGCTCTAATCCACTTATTTGTAGCCCGTCTTTTTTCACTTTTCCCAAAGAAGAAAAAAAAAAAACTTATACTACTCTTTCAGCTATTAAAATAGTTCAGTTTTGTATGTAATGGAAAAGTGATTATATTTTGTTTCGTTTTTTTATAAAGTAAATTTAGAAAAACATTTGGAGCATTTTTTGTTTGTTAAATGTAAGTTTGTCTTTTTTTTGTTTGTTTTTTGTAAGTAACGGCCAGGGGCAGACAGTGAATTGATCATAGCCTATAGCCTATGTTTGATCAATTTAGGCTTCTCAAATCATCAGGACTTGCCTAAAATAAAATCTATATATAAAACAGTTCAAGCATATCACAATGTTAGTTTAAATGTTTAACCTATATAAATGTGCGCTGTTAGACGCATATCCAAGCGTTTGTGCGGAGAATGGAAGCTGAGGCTCTGCAGCACATGGAGGCGCCAGCGCCATCACTTGCATTTTTTTTCTTACAGTGGAAACAACTTAAAATACGCAGTCATTTTTGCTTATAAAGGTAAGAGTAATACATCATTCTAAACGGTAAAGGGTCTAGTTTTATTTGTGTGCACTCACAATATCAACAAAACATTGTGCTTTTGTAAAATAAAGAAAACAAATGCTTTCTGCCGTCTCGGTCTTGAACAGGAGCGCTTCACAATGATGAACCGAAACTCAGACATGATCAAAATATATAGAAAGCTTTAAATTACTACTTTAAAATGAAATAATTCAAATCGAAAATAGAAACTCTTACATTATGTAATCTGTGCATTTCTCTCTAAAGGAGATGGCGAGTCATTTTTTTTCATCACCATATGAATGTCTAAAATATACAAATAAGGAAAAGCCTAAAACAGGCCAGATTACAATTTGCGTTTTATTTTATAATTTTGTATTTACAATTAAATAATAAAACACAAATTATAATGGCATACAGTGGGGCAAAAAAGTATTTAGTCAGCCACCAATTGTGCAAGTTGTATGTAACTAATTGTAGCCTATAGCTGCTTATATTTCCTGATTTTTATGTTGATCTGTTCTGAATACCTTAAAATGTAAAGGATTTGCTGCAATGCAATTTTGTATGATATGTGAATTATTTAGTAGCCTATTTTTTTAAAAACAGCTTTAAAATTACTTTATTGCATTCCAGACACTTTTAAAGTATTTTTCACTATAAATTTTATGGGTAGCTTGAATGTAAACATGGTCATGAATTTGTTGTATTCCCATTTGTAAAATAGCCAACAAATTCATTGTTGTAGGCTAACCCGATCTCATGAAAGTGCGCAGTGCGTCAGTCTGAGCTCTCATGGTAAGCACAGCCGTACACCTGCAGGCGCCACTGACTCGGACGGTTGTCTTGGTAATAAACACGTAATCAGCAACTGTTTGCGTGTTAGCGCTTAATGTGCATCTCCTATATGAAAAGCATTTTAGGGGGCCCTTGGCTTTTGGGGGCCCAAGGCGGTCGCCTACCTTTGCCCAATGGGTAAGTCCGCCTCTGCTTCCAGGACACTGTAGAGAATTTTGTATAAAAATAGGGCCCAAGTACTGTTTATGCATTTTCCAGATGCATTTATTTTTATTAGAATTGTTACGTGTTTACCCGTATCTTACGGGTAATTTAATTTTTATATTACCCGTAGGAATTTTGTTGTGAATTTGTGTTTTAGGAGTGAAAAATCCATAAAATGAACGAATGTCCTGGCAGAAAATGGCCAGTACCTTATCGTTATTATCATTCATTAATTCGTTCATTAGCATTAGAAGGATTTAGGACGCTTCGCGCGATGGCGTTTTACTGCCAAGTTACAAGGTTAAGAGATTAAAGTCATAATTTTTTTTGGACCTAATTCTCAAAATATTGTGTATTGCATGAATAATTGAGTTGCATGAGTTACGTGCATGAGTTCATGTGAAAATTCCACCATCTACTCAGCACAAAAAAAAACGTCTGTGGCGTCTAACCTTTCTTTCTTCACATGTATTTAACATAAAAAAGCTATATTTTTTCTGATGTATGTAACTTTATGTGACTATTCACAAGCTGTTTTATTGACGTATAAATTATTGGAAATAATATTTCGCATCTTCAACTCTACCCAATAATCGCAATAAACGTTGTATTTTGTTACTTTTAATATAATACAAATGTTCAGCTTTCTGTAAATTGTATCACAAAATACAAACAAATGTGTTTTTTATGCACAAAATGTAAAAAATTTGAAAGTAAAAAGCAGGGTGCCTGGTGCGCTACAAATAATGAATGGACTTGAATGTGAAATATTATTTCCAATCATTAGCCTATTAACTTTATTCATGCAATACACTTTATTCTCAAAATATTAGGACAATTAATCTTGTATTGCTACGACTGTATTTTCGTATTTTGACTTACTTGACTTGACAACGTAACAAATATATGCATTAGTCTATATTAGAAGCCAGGTGTACCAAAATAATCAAAAACGAAAAATATAATTTGGTGCATTTTTATTTTTATTCTGGTTAGTTTTAAAGGCAATAATTATATTTTTCATAACAGTTTTTTTTTAAATATAACAGTCACAGGTTGTTATTTTATTTTTGTTAATGAAATGTGTTAGTTTCAGTTTTTGCGTCGGGCCCCCCCCCCCAGCTCAAATGTAAAGCTACGCCTATGCCTGTTGCTAAGATCTAGTTACGCACTTATTGTTCTATATCAGACTTTTCTGAACACTCTTTATCAATGTGATAAATATCTGGGTGAAACATACCCTTAGCTGAAAATGTACTCGGAAATATATGTAGACAGAACATGATGTTGATGTAACATCATGCCTGATGGTCTGATATTTGAAGAGTGCATTTATGATTTTACCAGCCAGCCCTTTGCACACCCATAACATTCCAGTTCATTTAAAATGTTTGTTCAATCAACAACTTGTCGGGACAAAAGGCTGGTACAGAGAAAAGACGTTCTTTGGATACCCACTGACGTTTTGGAGTCGTAAACCGTGCTTGAATGAAAGAACACATGTGAGGGACTTCTGGGGTCACAGGGGCTCCTGAGATTATTTAATTGTGCTTAAAAAGCACAGATCAAACTAAATGAAATAGCGTACACCACACCAAGACTCCTGATGTCCTGCGGTAGAAAATACTTACAGTACGTTGTAAAACCTATATACAATGTTACATTTTAAGGCGGCTCATGTTTCTTGTATATGATTGGGTGTTTGTATATGATTTTACTTTTCTTATTTTTACAAAGATTCAATTTAAATTAAATTCCTAGTTAAGTAAGACCAAACATTATATTACAAAAGAATCATATTGACAAATGTGGTTGTTGCAGTGTTTTTAAAATTGGATTATTTAAAAAAATAATCCAAACAGATCCACACACACAGACACACACACACACACACAACGATGTCATTCAGGAAGGTCAGCAGTTCAGATTGGCATACGTAAGTTAGTTTTCAAACTTTTTCCCAAAATCAAGTATTGTATTGTACATTTGTATTACTGATTTTAAAGCATAAACTTGCTTTATGGCTTGAATAAAAGGTTACCAAATGTAGTTTCATATCCATTGTGTTATAACAAAGTCATTAATCGGATCTCTTTGTTTTATAAGATTTACTTTAATACTTCTACGAAGGTTCACACTGCTTTTATAAGTCAGATAAATATGTGGTCAATACACGACGAGACGAGAATCAGGCTACCAAATAAGTTTGACACAATGTTTTTAAGAAAGGGATTTTATTTATTTATTTTTAAATACCAAATCATTAAATAATGATTTTTCCCAGAGGTGTTCATTATCCGAGTGGAACTGGTCTTATTTGGGGGGTCTAAATAATGCAGGGGTCTAGATGAAGCTTCTTAACCATACAAAGAAAACATATTTTACATTCATTTATAAAATTGTATTCAATATTTTTGCTCATGTACCATGGCTTCATGCCTTACTAATACTTTTTCTAATGCATCAGAATGTGGACAGACGCTCAAAACCCTTTACGATTCTGGAGGGTGGTGGAGTGGAGGCGGAACAGGGGGAGGGATGGAGGGCCACCTGGAAGTGGAGAGACCGGGCACTGAGGCAGGACTGGCGGAGCAGAGAGCCAGGGCGGAGCCGGCAGCACAGGTGGAGCGGAAGACCACCACAGCAGAACAGACAGGACCGAAGATCCCCCTGGCGGAGAAGAAGACCACCAGAACAGGACTGAAGACCACCCCGGCGGAGCAGAAGACCAGCAGAGCCAGACAGTAGACCACCACGGCGGAGCAGAGGACCACCAGAGCCAGACAGTAGATCACCACGGCAGAGCAGAAGACCACCAGAGCCAGATAGTAGACCACCATGGCGGAGCAGAGGACCCCCACAGCGGAGCGGATGGCCACCATGGCTGAGCAGAGGACCACCAGAGCCAGACAGACCACAACGGCGGAGCAGAAGGAACAGAGAACCCCCTTGGTGAACCACACCGATCAGAAGACCATGGCGGAGACTGTAAGACTCTAGAAGGTCAGCTGGGACGTGAAGTGACACTGGACGAACAGCTGAGACGTGACAAGGCTCTGGATGAACAGCTGAGACATGATGAGGCTCTGGCAGATCAGCTGAGACTTGACTGGACTCATGAAGATCAGCTGTGACTTGACTTGACTCATGAAGATCAGCTGTGACTTGACTTGACTCATGAAGATCAGCTGTGACTTGACTTGACTCATGAAGATCAGCTGTGACTTGACTTGACTCATGAAGATCAGCTGTGACTTGACTTGACTCATGAAGATCAGCTGTGACTTGACTTGACTCATGAAGATCAGCTGTGACTTGACTTGACTCATGAAGATCAGCTGTGACTTGACTTGACTCATGAAGATCAGCTGTGACTTGACTTGACTCATGAAGATCAGCTGTGACTTGACTTGACTCATGAAGATCAGCTGTGACTTGACTTGACTCATGAAGATCAGCTGTGACTTGACTTGACTCATGAAGATCAGCTGTGACTTGACTTGACTCATGAAGATCAGCTGTGACTTGACTTGACTCATGAAGATCAGCTGTGACTTGACTTGACTCATGAAGATCAGCTGTGACTTGACTTGACTCATGAAGATCAGCTGTGACTTGACTTGACTCATGAAGATCAGCTGTGACTTGACTTGACTCATGAAGATCAGCTGTGACTTGACTTGACTCATGAAGATCAGCTGTGACTTGACTTGACTCATGAAGATCAGCTGTGACTTGACTTGACTCATGAAGATCAGCTGTGACTTGACTTGACTCATGAAGATCAGCTGTGACTTGACTTGACTCATGAAGATCAGCTGTGACTTGACTTGACTCATGAAGATCAGCTGTGACTTGACTTGACTCATGAAGATCAGCTGTGACTTGACTAGACTCATGAAAATGAACTGTGACTTGACCTGACTCGTGAAGATCAGCGGTGACTTGACTTGACTCGTGAAGATCAATTGTGACTTGACGGGGCGCTGTTGTGTCCGCCATTTTGTGATCATCCTCCTCTGTCGCCGCCATGTTGTGAACACAATCTAGTGCGGGGGCCATTACAGAAGTGAGTGTGGGGTTGCGTTCCTCCGCGATACCCACAGTGAATGATGAACCAACAGTCAACAAAGCATAGTCCATAAACTGAATGAGTGACGAACGCGGACCCTCTCGAATGAGCTTTGACTTAACTGGCTGATTAATGCCCTCGCAGAAAAAGTCTATCAGCACACAATCCAGGAAATCAGAGTAATAAGCAATGTCGAGATACTCTTGAACGTAAGCCTCGAGCGAGCGTGTGCCCTGCTCGAGGGCTAACAACAGCCTTGCAGTGTCCATACCTGGCCAATGTCCACTTGAAAAGCCGCTGGATCCTTGTGTGGCCGAGTATTCTGTTACGGGGCTGACGAGACGTGAGAC